>NC_053491.1:24002884-24302884 GCF_905171775.1 Rana temporaria | reverse complement strand
TGGGCGGAGCATTCGACCGGAAATGTACGATTGTGGCGTCGTACAGTTTAGCTGCTTCGTCGAATCTTCTTAGAACATTCGACAGACACCATAAGCCTTCAATTGATAGATTCGACCTTAAAGGGGTTGTAAAGGTAAATGTTTTTTCACCTTAATGCATCCTATGCATTAAGGTGAAAAAACATCCGACGGTACCGCCCCCCCCGAACTTCCGTTTTACTTACCTGACCCCTCGAAAGTCCCATGTGATCGTCTTCAGTTCCCAGCCTGGCCGTTGATTGGCTAGGCTGGACGGATTGATAGCAGCGAAGCCATTGGTTGGCGCTGCTGTCAATCACAGCAGATGACACGGCGTGCCAGGGGGCGGGGCCGAGTGATACAGTCGGCGGCTATGCCCGTCGCTGTATCACAGGAGTGCGCTCGCAAAAGCTTTCCACCATGTTCGCTCGCTCGCATGAAGGTAGAAAGCTCTTGCGAGGAGGAGCTGAGACAGCCGCCGAGGGACCCCAGAAGACAGGATTCGGGGACACTCTGTGCAAAACGAGCTGCACAGTGGAGGTAAGTATAACATGTTTGTTATTTAAAAAAAAAAAAAAATGTTGCCTTTAGTGACCCTTTTTCAGACGAATGCATTTTTTAACGAAACAAAATAAATAAAAACAAATTTCGGGAGTAACTAAATACATTTTTTTTTCAGAATGAAATCAAATCCCGAAAATAAATATTTCAGTGTTCCCATGTCTAGTCTGCTTTATTCTCTTCCCTGATTAAACATAAGCAGTGCTTTTAAACTGTTAAGCAACATCACCATGTTCCACCCGTAACTGTTCTATATTCAGGGTGCCAGTCAACGTAACTGCAACCATAACTGACAGAATTGGTTGCCCCTTATTACATCCAATTGGACATCTGAGTCTATGTACAATTTAAGAACCAGGCGCTAATGATATAAGCCTTATACACTTATTAACCATAGCATCGTCACTTTTATAGAGGAAACAGTATATCTGCTTTTATAAAGCCATTGAACAGTTCTTTAGTCGCTGTATTTCTGAAAAAAAAGAAACTTTTACAACACTCCAAGGGAATATCAATGTTAGATGAATGAGAAATGAAACAATTACATTACCAATACACTCCTTTACATGTCATTACCCAGAGTATACACTTTAACCACTGACTGTGACAAAGGGCTGCCTAATAAAGGTTTTGGGAACACATGCACAAATTAATTCTCTAGCTGCTCTGCTTTAGAAGAAGGTTGCTCGCCCCCCTTTTTTTTGGATGAAAAAATAACAACCTGCTCATCCAGGCAGGGTTATGTATAATGAAAGCTGCCTGTAGACATAGGGCCAGATTCAGAAAGCATTTATGCTGCCGTAATTTCAAATGTGCGCCGTCGCATTTTTGCGCCGATTCACAAAGTGCGATACGTCCAAAAACATGGCTTCAGCCGTCCAACGTAACTTGCTTACGCCGGCGTATCGTGGGCGCATAGTTAAGCTGGACGCATTCGGCGTTCCCATTATAAATATGCAAATTACCTAGATACGCCGATTCACGAATGTACTTGCGCTCGGCGTAACTTTACCCCTCATAAAGCAGGGGTAAATCATGTTAAGGTATGGACGTCGGAACGACCGTCGAAATTTACTTTGTTTACGTAAGTCGTACGTGAATAGGGCTGTGCGTAAGTTACGTTTACGTCGTAGGCAGTGTTCGACGTATCTTAGGCATTCTAGCCGACGTGATTTTGAGCATGGGGAAAAAAAAGGGGGTTTGGCTGCGCTTATAGAACCCGGACTAGGTATAATCCCAGTCCACACAAAATATGGATATTGCTCAGGCCCTAGGGGGGTCTGAGTAATGGTAGGACACGGTCCACAATCAGTGATTAAAATTTTTCCAAGTCCTTTAGGAATCCGGATAATAACCAACAATCATTGGTCCTTCCGCTGGACAGAATCTTTCTGTGATAGATTGCACTTATCACCCCGTGGATCCACAGCACGCTCTAGGTGAAAGCTCACCACCACTTATGTCAAGCAGCTTACCAGAGGGTTATTGGTATACAGCGGTCGGCTGTAACCCAGCCGCGGCCTTTTGAGGGGGATCCTCCTTCCGGGAATCGTACCACCCTTAGCTCCCGCACGTGTGACCAAACACCACCATACGAATCATGAGTAAGAGAAGGCAGACATAGTATAGCACCGCAAAAGATGTATTTATTTATAAAAAAGCAATTTCGAAAATTACTCACATGGTTTAAAAGAAAATCGAGCGTTTTTAAAAGTTTTGTTTGTTGCCGGCCGGCGAACAAGTGAAGCGGAGCCCTTCCTCCTAGCGCGATGACGTCACCGCACATCCTCCCAGACGCGTTTCGTCATTGGACGTTGTCAATGTGATTTTGAGCATGCGCACTGGGATACGTCCACGGATGGCGCATGCGCCGTTCGTTCGGCCCCTCATTTACATGGGGTCATGGCTCATTGTATTACAACACGCCCACTGCCTTGATAATTTGAATTAGGCGGGCTTACGCTGGCCCATTTACGATACACCGCCGTAACTTAGGGCGCAAGTTCTTTCTGAATACGGTACTCGCCTCTCTAAGTTACAGCGGTGTAGCGTATATGAGATGCGCTACGCCCGCTGAAAGTTACGCCATTCTTTATGAATATGGCCCATAAAATGGAAGGCTGCTATGAAAGTATGATACGTATGATCCAACTTCAAAGGATTGTTGTTGTTTTTTTTTTTTTTTTTTTTGCTTTTTTTCTTTTAAAAAGGGCACTTTACAAGACAATTTTACCCAGAGCTTTGGGAATATGGTGAGGTTTCACTTTGTCAAGAATACCAAGTCACATGCAAGTTAAAAAAAAACTAGGGCTGTTACTGATTCAAATTTTCGTGTTTGATTAATCGTTTTTTTTTTTTATTGATTAATCGACTAATTTTGATTAAAGTGGAGGTTCACCCTAAAACCTTTTTTTTTTAACATTAGATTGATGCTCATTTTGTGAAGGGGAATCGGGTAGTTTTTTTTAAATCGAAGCAGTACTTACCGTTTTAGAGAGCGATCTTCTCAGCCGCTTCCGGGTATGGGTCTTCGGGACTGGGCGTTCCTATTCGATTGACAGTCTTCCGACAGGCTTCCGACGGTCGCATACATCGCGTCACGATTTTCCAAAAGTAGCCGAACGTCGGTGCGCAGGCGCCGTATAGAGCCGCACCGACGTTCGGCTTCTTTCGGCTACTCGTGACGCGATGGATGCGACCGTCGGAAGCCTGTCAATCAAATAGGAACGCCCAGTCCCGAAGACCATACCCGGAAGCAGCGGAGAAGATCGCTCTCTAAAACGGTAAGTACGGCTTCGATTTAAAAAAAACACCCGATTCCCCTTGACACAATGAGCATGAATCTAATGTTACTTTTTTTTTCGGGTGAACTCCCGATTTAAGTATAACGCACATACAGATCCAACTACTTTTAGCTGATCTCCTTGCAGGCTGATTCCCAGTGCAGCTACCAACCACTGGAAAAATGGATAGTAGGGTACAAAAACACACAAAGGCAGAGCTCGATGGGAATAGCATTAAAACTTTTATAGTCTTCAAGTAGGTAACCAAATAAACATTGCACTGGAGATGAAATCGATGTAGCTACATAAACTGTAAAAATGGTGCGAGTAATACCAAACGGTACCAAAAGCAGTCATAAAAACATGTAGCTAAGGGAACTATCACAACTCCCAGTGGATCGCTGTAGAAACCCAGGTTTATAGAGGGAAGTGTGGCAGATAGTAAGGTCCCGCCGGCATGCAGATATGAAGGCACAGCAGAGGAGCCCTTCAGATGGACACGACAAGCCCCGCCAGTGTCCGTGACATCACCGGATCTCCGACGGAACTCCCTGAAGGCCCGGAAGCCGGCGGAGAGGTGAGTACCAATCAAAAGAATTTTGATCGATCAAAAAATGTTACGATTAATCGAGGAATTAATAGTTAATTTCCACAGGACTAAAAAAACGTCATGTTTTATGGTGGTCCAACAGGATCGCCTGTCCTTTCAGCCAATTGGGTGATATGGGTCTCAAGACCCGCTTCCTGATTGGCTGGGAGGAAAATTAGAATGGCAATAGCAAATATTAATTTTCTATTGTCACACAACTAGGTTGGCTCGGAGAGCAGTGCTCTGCGCCCTGAGCCCACCCTTTTTTGAAGCCTATTAGAGCCTCTGGCTCTAATCGCGTGCTTAAAAAAAAAAACATTGGAATCAATGGTCTGGCTCCCTGCATGTAGATCAGGAGGCCGGACGCATGGATAGGGGGAGCGGCACCCGTGCGCCCCTAATGGACAGGCTGCCGCTGTCCAGAACCCAAGTGGAGAAAATGGGATATGTAAGGGAGGGATGAAAGAACAGGAAGGGGGTGGGTATTGAGGAGGGTTGATATGAAACTTATAATAGAGGTCAAAGATACACTATATTGTCAAAAGTATTGGGACGCCTGCCTTTACACACACATGAACTTTAATGGCATCCCAGTCTTAGTCTGTAGGGTTCAATATTGAGTTGGCCCCGCCCTTTGCAGCTATAACTGCTTCAACTCTTCTGGGAAGGCCGTCCACAAGGTTTAGGAGTGTGTCTATGGGAATGTTTGACCATTTTTCCAGAAGAGCATTTGTGAGGTCAGGCACTGATGTTGGATGAGAAGACCTGGCTCGCAGTCTCAGGTTGAGGTTGAGGTTGAGGTCAGGACTCTGTGCAGGCCAGTCAATTTACTCCACCCCAAACTCGCTCATCCATGTTTTTATGTGAGATCAGGCTAGGACATTGTGTTTTTCCAAATAGCTATATAATAGGCAGATTGTTATTTACATCACTTCATGTATGGTTCACCTAAACTAGTTGTGGTTGTTATGTTGTTGTTTATACATTTTATTTAGGGCTGTGCAAATTAACTTTTAATTAATCGATTAATCTTTAATTTTTTTGATTGATCAAAATCTTTTTAAACGATTACAATTATTTTGATTGGTACTCACCTCTCCGCCGGCTTCCGGGTCTTCAGGGAGTTCCGTCAGAGATCCGGTGACGTCACGGCCACCGGCGGGGCTTGCCGTGTCCATCTGAGGGGCTCCTTTGCTGTGCCTTCATATCTGCATGCCGGCGGGACCTTACTATCCGCCACACACAAGGGCTGTTACACTTCCCTCTATCACTTCCCTCTATCAACCTGGGATTCTATAACCACCCACTGGGAGTTGTGATAGTTCCCTTCATGGGACATCTACATGCCGAGGGACTGATGTTAACCTCTCCTCATCTGGATTCAGCAGTGGTATCGTTGTACACATTTTTATACCAGTATCATACTTAGCTACATGTTTTTATGACTGCTTTTGGTACCGTTTGGTATTTCTCGCACCATTTTTACAGTTTGTGTAGCTACATCGATTTTATCTCCAGTGCGATATTTATTTGGTTACCTACTTGAAGACTATAAAAGTTTTAATGCTATTCCCATCGAGCGCTGCCTTTGTGTGTTGTTTGTATCCTGCTATCTATTTTTCTAGTGGTTGGTAGCTGCACTGGGAATCAGCCTGCAAGGAGATCAGCTAAAAGTAGTTGGATCTGTATGTGCGTTATAATTAATCGAAATTAGTCGATTAATCGATTTAAAAAAAAACGATTAATCGAACAGAAAAATGTTGATCAGTAACAGCCCTAATTTTATTAAAAATTTGAAAACTTAATAAAGAATAAGTCTTAAAAAAAAACAGCATTTTGCTTGCACATGATTGGATGATGGAAGTCAGCAGAGCTTCTGCTCATTCAAAGTGCAGCTTCCCTTGCAAAGTTAACAGCATATTTGCTTTAAAGTGGATGTAAACCCGAAATTGTTATATTTTTATTTTTTGATGTCACAATGTAGAGTATAAGATTTCCTATAATCTGTGCCCAGTATTGCCACACAGAGTTAATCCAGCTCTGAGCAATCCTCTTTTATTGTTCAGTGAAATAAAACGGACTTACAGAGAAAAACCTTAGTCCGTTCCGCCCCCTTGCTGTGAGTGACAGGTTATTTACATATCTCATGCACTAGCCTGGAGACAGGCATTATTTTTTAATTCCCACCCCCACTCCTTTTCTGAAGTCATGTGGTTACTTTTCTGGATTTTGACTGGATGTTAGTGATCATAGCAGTATTTAGTGTAAAGAATACACAGGAAAAAATGCATGTTGACAAGGGGAGTGTAGAGGAGGGCGGGGAGTCTACTGACATCACGACTCCCCCCACAGAGCTCCAGACAACAGACCCACCCACAGAATCTGCATTTTTTTTCAGTTTTTATAACAGACAGAGGGGAGACATTTAACAGGTAGGGATACATGCAGGAGGCATCTATATCCTTATAGATCAGCACTATGGCAGTAGTTTGGAAAGGATGAGAGGGGGTTTACATCCACTTTAAGTAAATCAACCCCAATGTATTGTGAAGACAATTCCAAAATGATCTCATCTTAGAAGTAGAAATTATCTGAGAAAATCCAATAAACCCACCATAAATATTGGAGAGGTCATATGACAATGCTCAAAAGCTGTCGGGGCATTTCCAAGTCCTGGGGGTTAGTATATAAGGGCTTGTAGTCTTATTGTAGCAAAATACATGATCATTTCTCTATCTTTAGGTGTCTTGAAATGTAATTGGGTTTTATTATTGCAGTGGAACTGTCATAACCTGCCTATTGCCGGAGATGTAACTGGTAACAACAGATCAGGCATCTGCACTGGTTCCCAAATTGGAGGAGCCACAAAGCTACTTCCTGCATGATTTAACCAGGTAGCAGAATCAAAACTAGAAATGCAGAATATTTGGGACTTTTTTGGTGCCATTCAAAATCAGCAGCGCAAAATAATAAAACAAATGTATATTTATTTCAGATCTTGCTTTAACTTCCACTGTTCCTGATGACTGCCATTTCTTAATTACATTCCGAACAGAGGATATTGACATCTGAAAACGCTTTGCTATCTTCTTATAGCCTTCTCCAGCTTTGTGAGCGTCAACTATTTTCACTTTCAGTTTTCTAGACAACTGCTTAGAAGAACCCATGGTGCTGATTGTTGGGGCAAGGTCAGATGAGTCTGGGCATTTAAAACCTTTGAGATTGGCATCACCTGGTCTTCCCAGACGATGATTGAGAACAATCCATGACACTGGCAGGTCTCAGCTTTGCAAAGGGGGCAGTGCATGCTATAAATTCTGCAGGGTGCCCAAACTTTTGCAGACGCCATTTTTTTGTTTTCTGTAATTTTGAAAGTGTAAATGATGGAAATAAAATCTAACTTTTTTGGACATATTATTAGAATGTCTAATCGGTAATTTGATGCCTTTTGGAGACTTTTACATCTTTGCTTGGCTTCGTTATGCACATTAATACAAATTTTTACCTGGGGTGCCCAAACTTTTAATCCCCACTGTATATATATATATATATATATATATATATATATATACAGTATATATTTACCAGCAGACATGCTTTACCAAATCAATCACCTATTTTACTTTAAAAAAATTGAGCATAATATTGATAGTGGATCTGGGAAAAAAATACTCCAAAGTAGTGTTGGGTGAACGGTTTGGCCCGAGCATGCGTTCGGTCCTAACAATTGCAGGGTGTTTGCCCCCCCGCCAAACACCCTGCAATCCACTGCGTGCTGCACAGTGCATTCTGCGCCATGATTGGGCAAAGCTTTACCCAATCAGCGTGCAGTGAAAGCTGGTTGTTAAGGAGCGGGGCCAGGAAGCCGGCCGCTGCGTCCTTAAAGTGGAGTTCCACCCAAAAATTTAACTTCTGCTTTAAGGGAAGGTGACCCCCTGACATGCCTCATTTGGCATGTCATTTTGGGGGGGGCAAAACCCCTTTTTAGAGGGTTCCAGCTCCCACTTCCTCCCGGGGCACCATGGCGCCGGAAGGAAGTTCACCTCTCCCCTCTCTCTCTGCAATCATCTGGGACACGTCTCAGGTCACAGGTGATTGCTTGGCCAGTCACAGTGCACAGCGCGGCTTGCACATGAGCAGTGCGTGCCAGCCGAGCGCCCACAGTGACAATGCCGGCACCATGGAGAGGAGAGGAGAAGAGCGCGGCTTCATTCCCCCACATTGCTGAACCCTGGGACAGGTAAGTGTCCGATTATTAAAAGTCAGCAGCTGCTGTATTTGTAGCTGCCGACTTTTAATATTTTTTTTTTAGTAGAAACTCCGCTTTAACAACTGATGGGTCATCAGCTGTCAATGGGTTTCCCTGCTGACAGCTGAAAAAATAAAGAGTGGCAGTTAAAAAATAAAAAAAACTGTGTGGGGTCCCCTCTATTCCATACCAGACCCTGCGGGATTTTTCCAGGTTTGGCTCCCATAGACTTCAATGGGGTTCACTGTTCGGGAATTCTTCTGCAAACCGAACAGGGGGGTGTTCGGCCCACATCTACTAACATAGATAGGAACCAGGATATTCGTCTCACAATACAGCCCAGTCTGGGGTGATCATCAAAAAATAGAAAATAAAGATTGCCACGCAAATGAAACAATTTGACCAAAACAAAATATGTGATGAATATATTACAGGGATCAGTCCATAAAGAAATCCAAAATAAGTGAAATATCTTTTGCATTCATGTCTCAAAGGTGTTGGATGATTAAACACTTGACGTGCACCTTCCACCATGATAGGAAAAAAGTCTGTGTCCTTACCAGATAACTAGACTCCACGTTATAGGAGCCTAGTAAAGTGGGAGTTTGAGAGGCACATACGATCTGTCCTCTGGATGTAGACAAGGGGATATGGATATCAACTCCACTGGTTGCTCTCTTTGTCTTTTCACTCACAGGTGAGGTGTAAAAAAGAGAGGAGAAGAATGCCAAAATGGCATAAAACCGTGATGGCTTGTTGAAAGTTGCACAAGTCCAACAAGACATAGATAAAAAGTTCCTGGATAAAAAACAATCTGCAGATTGCATACAAACTAGAGTGGTGAGACTAAGCATAGACTCCACCCTACTGGTTTCGTCATAACTGACGTCATCAGGGATGTTATGATGAAACTAGTAGGGTGGAGTCCATGCTTAGTCTCACCATGCTAGTTTGTATGTGATCTGCAGATTGTTTTTATCCAGGAACTTTTTTTCTATGTCTTGTTGGACTTGTGCAACTTTCAATAAACAATCAAAGGTTTTATGCCATGTTGGAGTTCTTTTCCTTTCTTTTCTACACCTCACCTGTGAGCGAAAAGACAAAAACAGCAACCAGTGGAGATGATATCCATATCACGTTGTCTACATCCAGAAGACGGATCCTATGTGCCACATGAACCCCCACTTTACTAGGCTCCTATAACGTGAAGTCTAGTTATCTGGTAAGGGCACAGACTTTTTCTTATCAAGGTTCACTCCAGGTGTGTAGTTGTCCAACACCATTGAGACATGAATGCAAAGGATATTTCACTTATTTTGGATTTCTTTATGGACTGATCACTGTTATATATGTATCACATATTTTGTTTTGGTCATATTGTTTCATTAGCACGGCAGTCTTTATTTTCTATAATTTTACACAAATGTTCTGTTGTGTGATTGCCAGCTGCAGTTTTGTGAATATTTAAAGGGGTTGTAAAGGTTTGTGTTTTTTCACCTTAATGCATCTGGCGCCCCAGCCCCCTGTCTTACTTACCTGAGCCAGTTCACCTGCTCTGCACATCCACGGCGTCCTCTTCTCCACAGAGTCTTGGTGTTGGTTGGATAGAATGATAGCAGCACAGCAATTGCCTCCCGCTGCTGTCAATCAAATTCAATGACGTGGCCGCCAGGGGGCGGAACCGAGTCATACACTCAGTGCCTATGGACGCCGACTGTATGACATGGGAGAATGCCCGCAAGACAACCCCCTTGGGAGAGAGCTTTCCAAAGGGGGTTAGCTATTGCAGGGAGGAGCCACGAGAGCCGCCGTGGGACCCAAGAACAGCAGAATGGGGGCCACTCTGTGCAAAACGAACTGCACAGTGGAGGTAAGTATGACACGTTTGTTATTAAAAAAAAATATATCCTTTACAACCCCTTTAATCACTCATTTCCTTCATCTGCGCAATCACTATATATCTTTTTTGATCATCAAAAAATACCTGGCATAGAAAAACAGGGGAATAGAAACAAAAACATAAGCACTAAGGGCCAGATTCACATAGAACTGCGGCGGCGTAATGTATCGTAGATACGTTACACTGCCACAAGTTTTCATCACAAGTGCCTGATTCACAAAGCACTTGCAATGAAAACCTACGCTGGTGGCCTCCGGCGTAAGCCCGCGTAATTCAAATGGGCGTGTGCCATTTAAATTAGGCGCGCTCCCGCGCCGGACCTACTGCGCATGCTCCGTTTCGAAATTCCCGCCGTGCTTTGCGTGAAATGACGTCATTTTTTTGAGCGGCGATGTGCGTAGCGTACTTCCGTATTCCCGGACGTCTTACGCAAACTACGTGAATTTTTAAATTTCGACGCAGGAACGACGGCCATACTTTATACAGCACATACGTGTGCTGTGTAAAGTTAGGGCACCCAAAACGACGACTAAATTTGCGACGGGAAACTAGACTAGCAGCGACGTAGCGAACGTGAAAAACCGCCATGGATCGCCGTAACTCCTAATTTGCATACCCGACGCTGGTTTACGACGCAAACTCCCCCCAGCGGCGGCCGCGGTACTGCATCCTAAGATCCGACAGTGTAAAACAATTACACCTGCCGGATCTTAGGGCTATCTATGCGTAACTGATTCTATGAATTAGTCGCATAGATAGAAACAGAGATACGACGGCGTATCAGCAGATACGCCGTCATATCTCTTTTGTGAATCTGGCCCTAAATTTCCACTTTTAAAGATCATTGTAACCTGCAATATTAATATTTAAATTACTCAGCATTACTTACTATATATATATATATATATATATATATATATATATATATATATATATATATATATATATATATATATACTGTATTTTAGCTTATAGTGCTATATCCCCTTTAAAAAATAAAATTGGGACCTAAAACTATTTGCTTGGCTGACTCATAATATGTCTAGGGCTTCATTCTCAGACACAATAATAAGCAGCCATATAATGTTTTAGGTTGGGTTTGTTTGATTTTCATCAGCGCATGCATTTTCACTCTCATGAACCTTGTGTTTGCAAGGTCTACATTACACACAATTAGAGTTGTATAAACGACATGCTCCAGCTCTTCCTTATACGATTTTTGCCATTCCTTGTACGCTGAGACCTAATTGATAGCCTCCATTGTATGCAGCGCACGTCAATAAATACTAAAACTGAATGAGAATCAATATTGTGTTAGTATTGGGATTAGGCCGGCTGTTTCCTGCTTTACTCTGGGAAAGATGGATATGAGTAAATAAAATTACTATTTGTCTGAATCTGTGCCTGGGGATTATGTATTGTGTTTTTTCTGAAGAGGCAAAGCGCTGAAACCAGTGCAGCCCACTTAATATATGCTGGATTAGATCTAACAAGAAACCATAAGAAAAGTGTTAGGTATAGCTTACCTACAAGGAAAGTGTTTGTTTTTCATATACCAGTCGACAGCCTACTACATCAGCAAGCTCATAATAACAAGTGCTGCACCGTATTACAGCAGTTCTGTTAGTGCTAAAAGAAAAAAAAAAAAACATTGTATCTTAACAGTGATGATTGCTGACTTATGCCGCGTACACACGATCGGTTCGTCTGATGAAAACCGTTTTCATCAGACGAACCGATCGTGTGTGGGCCCCATCGTTTTTTTTCCCATCGGTGAAAAAATGTAGAACCTGTTTTAAAATTATCTGATGGTTAAAAAACCGATAGAAAAAAACGATCGTCTGTGGGGAAATCCATCGGTTAAAAATCAACACATGCTCAGAATCAAGTCGACGCATGCTCGGAAGCATTGAACTTAATTTTTCTCAGCACGTCGTTGTGTTTTACGTCACAGAGTTCTGACACGATCGTTGTTTTAACTGATGGTGTGTAGGCAAGACTGATGAAAGTCAGCTTCATCGGATATCTGATGAAAAAATCCATCAGACTGTTTTCATCGGATGAACCGATCGTGTGTACAGGGCATTAGGATACACTCAATATAGAGGTCATTTTGAGATTGATCAAAATCTAAACAAGGTCTTTCACTACCCTTCACCCAAAACCATTCCAATGTTAATGGATTCCAGTTGGCTCCAAAGCATCCAATAAAAACAAGATGGCAGGTGCATTTATCTGGATCAAGTGACAAGCTTATGTCTATGGAAGCTACCCATGAATGCTACAGGAGGAACACTTAGTAGGGTAGGTTAAAAAATAAAGCTGTCCTGTTCAACACTATGCTTCCAGTGGCAGTAAGGACAGTGTCTGCTCTAAATGACTGTAGGTAGGCTAAAGCCTTCGTACACACGATCAGTCCATCCGATGAGAAGGGTCTGATGGACCGTTGTCGTCGGTTAACCGATGAAGATGACTGATGGTCCGTTGCGCCTACACACCATCGGTTAAAAAACGATCGTGTCAGAACGCGGTGACGTAAAACCCAACGACGTGCTGAAAAAAACTAAGTTTAATGCTTCCAAGCATGCGTCGACTTGATTCTGAGCATGCGTGGATTTTTAACCGATGGTCGTGCCTACTAACGACCGTTTTTTTTCCCATCGGTTAGGAATCCATCGGTTAAATTTAAAGCAAGTTGGCCTTTTTTTTAACCGATGGTTAAATAACCTATGGGGCCCACACACGATCGGTTTTGACCAATGAAAACGGTCCATCAGACCGTTGTCCTCTGGTTAACCTATCGTGTGTACGAGGCCTAACATGTGACTTCAGACAAGTATACAAGAGTAACGTGAGACCATGCCTCCATCTCGACATGTCCCATTTATTTAGGCCTGAATCAGAATGTGTGATTTAACGCCCAACCCCATCAAAAAACAGTTTTTGGAAACTTTTACATAAAGTGAGGAAAGCATCAACATTTGGTATATTTTAATTGTTGTCTTTGACTCCCTGGAGGAGAGCTACACTTACTTCATGACTGGTTACATGTGAGAAAAATGTCTAAAAATTGGAGTACAGATTAAGGGTGCCAACTCAGAAACTAATATTTCAAAAGTGATAAGGCATTCTTGATCGAAAGGACTGAGCAACATTCCTGATAAATTTAAAGGGAGGTCTTTCAAGAACCCGAGAGAACCAGGTTGGAATCACTAGGGAATGATGCCATGTAAAAAGGCATACTAGCACATTATAGCTTTACCTTGCAGGTCCAAAAAAAAAAAAAAACATGTTGGTTTGCTACCACTTTAACCTCTCCTTTTCTGGGACAATGGCTATGATCCCATGAAAGAGGAGCTTCACTAGTGCAGCATAAGGGTCTGCCATCTTTGCCAGGTTACAACTAGATATGTGCATTCCCGTTCGTACGAATGTTATTTTCGTACGAAAATGTTCATTTTCGTACCTGCAGAATAATGTGTACATACGAAAAACTTTAAGCACCAAAATACGAAAACTATGGGATTACGAATGAGTCGCATAACAAACAACCGCAAATACGAACGAACATACGACAAAACGAAAACGGCAAAAGAACGAATATGACAACTATAACAAAAGACTTGCATTCTGTATTTTGTTTGAATCCTTGTTCTGTTCGTATTTTGATTTTCAGTCGTATGTTCATATGACATCTAACAAAAGATTTTCATTCTATATTTTGTTTGAATCCTTTTTCTGTTTGTATGTTCATATGACATCTTATAACAAAAGATTTGTATTCTGTATTCTGAATTCCTTTTTTCTTGGTTTCAAAATACAGAATGCAAATCTTTTGTTATAAGATGTCATTTTCGTTTTTTTGAATGGACAATGAGTGTAGTTAGTTAGTGAAGCAGCTTCTCTTTTGTGCTGAGTACAGTAGTACAGTAAAGCCAAATAAACTTTTCTGTGGATTTTCGTCTGAAGGGAGAGATCAGTTGGCCAGACTTTTGAACCTGGAACCCAAAAATGGTTTTCTGATGGAGTTTAAAAATGAACGAACGTTCGGTAAAACGATCGTTTTTATGTTTGTTGTTAAAAAAGTCTGACCAAGTGTATGGGGCTTAACAATAGTTAATATGGATGAGCCGCGTGTTGAAAGTGCCGCGAATCCCGCGATATATTTACGAAAGTACAAAATGACGAAAATTCACGAAAGTTATTGTCTAACAAGTAACGAACATGAATTAAACAGAATAACGAACCATCCCGCATGTACGAAAATAAAACGGTAACCAAAATACGAAACGATCGGAATACGAAAAAATTGCGTCGTACGAAAAACGAACAGGAACGAACAGGAAAATGGGCATCTTACGAAAAATGAACGGGAACGAACCTACGGAACGATACGAAACAGAACAAAAAAAACGAAAAAAAATTCTGTGCACATGTCTAGTTACAACTTTATGAAGCCAAACATCTGACATTTTCTATGACCAGATGGCCACAAAGACCAATAGATGTCCTCACTCTAAAAGGGGCTTTGGTCTTGGAGCACTTGTGGGTCACAGGACTTAGGCCAGAAATGTGTTTAGCCTTGGACTTGGAAGACCGGGAGAAACGGAAGTAGCTCTTTTTAGCCTAATGCCACATACACACCATCACTTTATGTGATGAAAAAAAAACGACACTTTCTGTGAAGTAAAAAATGAAGTTTTTGAAACTTCAATTTTCAAAGACGAAGTTGCCTACACACCATCGTTTTCTCACAATGTTCTTGCAAAGTGAGGTTACGTTCACCACGTTTTTCCATTGAAGCTCGCTTCATAAGTAGCTTCTGGGCATGCATGGATGAAAAAACGTCTTAGAAAACGACGTTTTTTGCTACACACGGTCAATTTCTGCGAAGTAAAAAGTGCACTTTTGAAAAACGACACATAAAATTGAAGCATGCTTCAATTTTTTTTGGTCGTTTTTTACAAGACATAAAACAACGTTTTCCCCCACACACAGTCAATTAAAGTGACATTTTTAAAAACGTCATTTTTTTTCATCACATAAAGTGATGGTGTGTACGCGGCATAAGAGTAATGCCGCATACACACCATCACTTTATGTGATGAAAAAAAACGACATTTTCTGTGAAGTAAAAAACGACGTTTTTGAAACTTCAATTTTCAAAGACGAAGTTGCCTACACACCATCGTTTTTCTCACAATGTTCTAGCAAAGCGAGGTTACGTTCCACCACGTTTTTCCATTGAAGCTCGCTTCTGGGCATGCGCGGATGAAAAAACGTCGTTTTAAACGACGTTTTTGCTACACACGGTCAATTTCTGTGAAGTAAAAGTTGACGTTTTGAAAAACGACACATACAATTGAAGCATGCTTCAATTTTTTTTGGTCGTTTTTTAGAAGACATAAAACGACGTTTTCCCCCACACACGGTCAATTAAAGTGACGTTTTCAAAAACGTCATTTTTTTTCATCACATAAAACGACCGTGTGTACGCGGCATAAGAAGTAGAGGTTATGTGATATGGAGAATTTGCCATTTATTCTGGGTGTATTCTTCCCCTAAGGGACTTCCTTGTTGATCTCTAGGGATTCATCAAAGTGGTACACATGCAAGAGGCACTGATGCTTAACAGGCCAACATTTGAGCCAAAGATTCCTTCAGATTTGTACCAAAAGTAGGCCCATTCTGGATTTTTGACCTATACTGTAGTATCCTCTATCTGTCATCAACAATGGAGTAGGGTCATTGGCATGTGCTTCAGTTGCTGGAGGACAGAAGGATCTGTCCGGATAGATCCAGGATCATAGGACATAATCTTTGACCAGACAAGCTAAGGTCTGTCAGATGGACAAGGTTTTAACAAAAGGTTACAGGGCAGGACCTGCAAGAAAATGTCTCTAGCCTTTTATCCATAGGGATGTCCTCCACAGGGACAGTCTGAGTCATGTCAAGATAGGAAATGGTTGGGTCCACAATGGGGACAGACAACTTCTTTAGGAACCCCTCCTTTATAGGGTATTACTAGCGAAAAACATTTATGCGGAGCAATCCTTTTTAGGGTTAAGCCAAACACTATACAGAACAAGACTCAATAGGGAAATTAAAAATCTTAACAGGGCCCAAAGCTTGCACAGCCATAGAAGTGGAGCCACATAAGTGTCAAAATGAAAACTACCACACCTTTCCCATTCTGCCACCAGCCATGCAATTAGCTGAGTCGAGTCAAGGCAAGTGACCATTTCATTAACCAAACAGGCTCCCTGTACAACACAAGAAAAAAGTCCTCTTCAGAGCAGCTGAGATCAAGCAAGGTTCCTGTGATTCCCCCCTGGCACATCAGGGTATAGAAAGACAGAACCCTGGCATCACGCCAGCCTTTGCCCTTCCAAAGGACATAAACACTAAGGGGTCTTCAGGGACTGAGTTCCACCTGCTTGGCATACTGCGACCCTGGACCTATAAAGCACTATGTGGCTTACTCAACACATTGCACACTAGTACCTAGATACCTAGATGAGCGCCTTCAGCAGAGTCAAGTGCCAAAGACACATTACAGGCTGGCCCTGCTTCTTCTTTTAAGTGGGGTCTGGGTATAGTATCCATGTCAAGGATCAACTAATCCAGAAAGCAACAAAATGAAAAGTGTTTTCTTCTGTCAAAAAAGAGATGTCCATTCCCCTAGGACACTAGCAAAAAAACAGAGGCATGCTGAAAGTGGAACAGGTTATACATGTCCCCACAGTTTTGTATTGCCAGTGTCCAATCTCCTAAAGGGGACCCCTAACCAGAAGGATCACTGCTACTGTGTCACCGCTGGATTTGGTGAGAGAGCCTTGTGGCCACGAAATATTGCTACCATTGGGGACTGAGCCCTTAGAAACTGACTACATAGCTACTTTAAACTGTAGCTATATAGCTGCCTGCAAGCCTTTTTGACTATACTCAAGCGCGCCAACGGTGCTGTTGGTCCACAATGCTAGCCAGCTAAAAAGTCAGGACTAAAGACTGCTCTTACAGTTACTACTCAGAGACACTGGCCCCTTATTTAAGAGGTACTTCTCAGTGGACTCTACACCCTACCATAGCCACTCCATTAGAGTGCACTCTAACCCAGTTGTAGGGTTATTATTCTCATTGTCATTGTTCCACATGGTTATTTGTATTTCAGTCGCATCCAATGTTTTTTAATTACCTCTTTGTATGTAATACTGTTTTGAATAAACTTTTATATTTTTATATAATTACTTTTCAAGTTGTGATTGCCCTTAAAAGTCCCACGTAGATGGGTTTGCATTCTGGGTTACTAGAATGGGGATGTGGGCCACTCACTTCTTCCATCCTAGCAACAACTTTTTCCTAATATCAATACATTGAGTTAATTTATCACTAAACGGTCCTTTGTCTATTTTCTGATAGTAAACCACAGCCAGGTTAAAGGCATCTATACTCATGTCCTTATACAAGCTTCCAGTGATGTTCATTCAACCAGGTGTACCAAATAGGCTAAGGTTGTTCTTGGAGTTGAGGCATAGGACAGAGAACCCCAAGTTGCTAAACGGCTCCTTTGGGGCTGATGCTACACAAGTTTTCAGGATGTCTAGAAATGTGGACCCTAAACAATATCAATCTTCTCGAGGGAAAGACAAGACATCGCAGAATCTTAGCCCCCTCCTCCTCTGGCATACAGGTAAGATGCCTTAGTATATGCATCCAAAGGCAGGGAGGGGGGTCAGGGGCTTAGCCTTTTAGGCAAGGACCAGGGGGTTTCTAATGGCAGTTTTTATTTTGTAATTATTTTCTCACTTTGCAAGGTTAACCTGCAATTTCAAGTGCTTTGAAAGGTTTACTGTGAGCTAGAAGTGTGCTAGAAATGAATACCAATAGTTGGCAGCACTGCATGCATTTTCTTTTCAGTTACAGCACTGGGTTAAAGGCTAAATGGAGGCTCTTTTAAATAATATTATCTTCATTACAAGTGGAAGAGTGACTATTAACAATAATTACCTACATTACCATAATTGTGATTCCCGTAAACTTTCCATTTGCATTAGCACAAAGTTCTCTGATTCATGCTCTGTCAGTTACCTTACTACCCGACTAAAGTATGCTAGTAATAAAAAAAAGAGAGGATATTGAGGTGACAGACTGTTCCAGTCTTTGTGTAAAATAATTGGGTGTATGCCACAAACAATATACATATTAGGCATGTCTTTCCTGTTATACTGAGCCCTTAAATGTCACCTTTTTCTGGTCTGTGATTTTCTTGAGCTACAAGTTGCTGATAGGTGGTGTATTTCTATTGCCACTGAAGCAGGGCCGTAGATAAGGGGGAGTTAGGTGGGTTCAACCCCGCCCCCCCCCCCCCGGATTCCTGTCAATGTGCCAAGTGCACCTGCAATGCTTGTCCATAGTGCACAGGGATGGTGACAGAATGATGCATGAGTGTTTTATAGCTCTATCATAGCACTTCCATCTCACAGTATAAATTACATTTTCTCCGGCCTGCTGCAATGTCACGTCCCACCCGCTGCTGTCAGTGCACTGCTAGTAGTTGGTTGCTAGAACCGCCAAGTGTCCAAGCAACCAACCAAGTGCTTGCTCTGCCCCCAACTACAGAGGAGGAGAATGAAACTTCCATCCTCGTACAGACCTGCTCATAGTGCACCGCCTCCCAGCTTTCACTTTCAGCTGTGGGCTGCACTGAGAACAAAACAGAGTGGACACTGCTGCAAGAGGACTTATGGAGACCTTGATTTAATGTTGGGGAGGCAACTCTGGGGACCCTAATGTAAGGAAGGGGACTCTGGAGACCCTGATGTAAAGGGGTGTCTCTGAGGACCATGATGTAAGGAGGGGGAGCTTTGGGGACCGTGATGTAAGGGGGGGCTCTGGAGATCTGGATGTAAATTAGGGGTAACTCTGGGGATGCTAATGTAAGTAAGGAGCCTCTAGTGGTGAGGATGGACTGGGCTGCAACTGGATCCAGGTCGCGGCCCCCAGAGTCCCCAAGCTCACGCTCACAGTATGCTATAGAGGGGAAGCAGCAGCTCAGGATACAAGAGATAGTGAGGGAATAATCCAAAGGTCGGGGTGACTAACAGACAAGGATAAACAAAGGACACGCCAAATATCAAGGTCACAAGCAGACAGGGATAGTCGAGAACAAGCCAAGATCGGTAAAACAGAGACAGACGTAGCACACGGCAAGCAGGAACTCAAACACACAATAGCCTAACAAACACTGTTGATCAAGACGGCTGGCTTGCAGTGCACAGGTTAATATAGAGTTCCCTGATAGGGCCTGGGGTGGAGTCATGCTAGAGGAGAGATTACTTAAGCAGCCAGGTGAGAGTGGCTGGCCTCTAAGGTGAACACATGGAGGAGGTAACCTGACAGACAAACATTACTGCATGTCCATGACAGGGACCCTGATGTAAGAGGGGATAACTCTGGGGATCCTGACCAGGGAGGCCACTATGAGGACTCTGATGTAAGAAGGAATTCTGATGGGGAGTCATGATGTAAGGGTGGAATCTGATGTGAACAGGTGGGCCCATCCTGACTGCTGCACATATGTTGTATTGTATATCACTTATCTTGGCACCTGCACTCTATATACATTATATTCCTGCCAATCCACCCTAAATCTAGGTATTATTTGCATCTGTGTGTTAGTGTTCAAGTAACATGTCTCCACGTGGAAGCTAGACCCCTTTGTTCCTGTGGTGTTCGCCACCATCTGAGTATTCCCATATTTTGCTTGATCCTGTCTTTGTTCTCAGTGCTTTCCCTCTGGATAGGCAATTATATACCCTTTGGTTTCTGTCCTTGGATCCCTTAATTTCCTGTTACTGTGAGTGTCTTTCTCTACATTGTTTCTTGTTGTTTTGCCTGCAGTCCCTTCTAGCTTGCTATGTTTTTCTCTCTCTGCACTGTTGATTAGCATCCCCCACTCTCCTGTGCTTTATGCTTGCTGCCTGCGTCCTCTTCCCTGGTGTCCCATCCTAGCTATCTGCAGAAGGTTTCCTGGTTCCTAGTCTCCTGTGTGTATCCGTGTCCTTCCAGCATGCTATTGGGTTGCACTGTGCCCACACAGGTATGCTAGAAAGCCGCAACGTGGGGGTTGCCTTGCAGAGCAACATCCACACCTCCAGTAGCTCCTTGGATCCTGTGAGTCCTGTGAGTCTGGCACACCACCGTTTGCATGCGGTCACACTGCTCCCACACCTGTGGGAACCACAGGTAACCGTGTACACCTGTTTAGTTGTTCAATTGGCCTGCTAGATCTTGAGTTTATAGTCCCAGGTGGTCTTACCCTTTGATTGTAACAGCACCTTTTTCTGAGGCATGAGAGTTATGATTTTGCACACAAGACCATTGCTTTTAGAAAACACACTCAAAGCCAACCTATTTGAGCAGGTGCAAGAGGCACCATTTTGTGTCACTATTGCAGTTTGATTTATTTGATTTCAAAGATGACTAGATCTGGGGGGCTACACTAAGGAAACTGGGATCAGACTCAGTATGCTTTAAGTGAGATTTATTTGCAGTGAAACACAATCCATCCAAACACCTGCACACAGCAACCAATAAAATACAAGTGAACCAACAAACCCAGTGACAGAATACATAATAACTAACAAACAGAAACCTAACTAACAATTACTAAATACAGTGACCCGGATTCAGATATGAGATACGATGGCGTATCTCCAGATACGCCGTCGTATCTCTGAGTGCGGGCTGTCGTATCTATGCGACTGATTCAGAGAATCAGTTACGCATAGATTTCCCTAAGACCCGACTGGCGTAAGTGTCTTACACCGTCGTATCTTAGGCTGCATATTTACGCTGGCCGCTAGGTGGCGCTTCCGTATATTTACGCGAGGAATATGCTAATTAGGTATTTACGCTGATTCAGAAACGTACGTCCCGCCGGCGCATTTTTTTACGTAGTTTACGTTAGGCTTTTTCCGGCGTAAAGTTACCACAAGTCCATTTACATCTGCCACTCCTTAGAGGTGAATGGTGGGTCCGATTGGGTCAGACTGACTGTGTAAAAGGGGCCTAAGGATGCTTTCACACCGATGCACTGTTTACCCGCACTGTGAGTGCATCACAGTTACCTGTGGCTTTCCTGCAGGTTAGCTGCACTTTGCCATAGACTTCTACTATATCCTGTAGGTGTGGTGCACTTTCAGAAAGCACATAAAACTCACAGATAATAGAAGTCTATGCGGATCAGTTTAAAAGCAGCCCAGTAACCCCTGCAGAACAGACATGCCCATATATACACTGTGATTTTAGTAATAAACTTACCTTTAATAACAGTCTTCTATTCTATTCCATCCCAGAGCAGGAGGTCACGGGCCACATCAGAGGGCTCCGCTGGCCACTGGTTGGGCACCCCTGGTTTATAACATAGTGAGTGATCACTATTTATGGTTTATTCATTTCTTGTATGCAATATTTTGGTTATTCATTTTATTGTTTGAGCGCTACACTTATACACATCAGCGGAGAGTGGACTTTAGACCGCTCTCCACTGGAAATGGGCCACAAGAGTGCAAAACGAATTGCACTCCAGTGACCCAGAGGAGAAGCCCAGTCAAACAAGCTTAGGCTGGACTTCTCCTTTAACATGGGCTATTAGTGCGGTCCTATGCTGATTGTAACAAACATAACAGAAAACAATTGTTACAAAGGGAACTAAATAAATAAACATCTAATGGCGCGTACACACGACCGTTATTTATGTCATGGAAAAAAAAAACGTTTTTCTCGACGTGATTCCTCTCAAGCGCTCCTGTCTCATAACTTGCTTCTGAGCATGCACATTTTTTTCCCCCTCATTAACCACTTAAGGACCGCCTCCTGCACATATACGTTGGCAGAATGGCACGGCTGGGCACAAGCACGTACAGGTACGTCCTCTTTAAGTTCCCAGCCGTGAGTCGCGGGCGCGCGCCCACGGCGCGCTCCCGTGACCCGGTCCGAAGCTCCGTGACCGCGGGACCCGCGGACCTGATCGCCACTGGAGTCCCGCGATCGGTCCCTGGAGCTGAAGAACGGGGAGAGCTGTGTGTAAACACAGCTTCCCCGTTCTTCACTGTGGCGCCGTCATCGATCGTGTGTTCCCTTATATAGGGAACCACAATCAATGACGTCACACCTACAGCCACACCCCCCTACAGTTAGAAACACAGATGAGGTCATACATAACCCCTTCAGCGCCCCCTTGTGGTTAACTCCCAAACTGCAATTGTCATTTTCACAGTAAACAATGCATTTTAAATGCATTTTTTGCTGTGAAAATGCCAATGGTCCCAAAAATGTGTCAAAAGTGTCCGATGTGTCCGCCATAATGTCGCAGTCATGAAAAAAATCGCTGATCGCCGCCATTAGTAGTAAAAAAAAAAATGATAAAAATGCAATAAAACTATCCCCTATTTTGTAAACGCTATACATTTTGCACAAACCAACCGATAAACGCTTATTGCAATTTTTTTTACCAAAAATAGGTAGAAGAATACGTATCGGCCTAAACTGAGGGAAAATAAATTTTTATATATATTTTTGGGGAATATTTATTATAGCAAAAAGTAAAAAATATTGAATTTTTTTCAAAATTGTCGCTCTATTTTTGTTTATAGCGCAAAAAATAAAAACCGCAGAGGTGATCAAATACCACCAAAAGAAATCTCTATTTGTGGGAAAAATAGGATGCCAATTTTGTTTGGGAGCCATGTCGCATGACCGCGCAATTGTCAGTTAAAGCAACGCAGTGCCGAATCGCCTTTAGCTGCCTAAAGGTCCGGGTCTTAAGTGGTTAAAGCGTACACACGACCGTTTTTCACGACGTGAAATAGAACGATGAGAAAAAATAGAGCAGGTTCTAAATTTTTAACGCCCATTTTTTGAGAAAAGTGCCTACACACGACCAATTAAAAAATTGCATTTTTCTCGTCATGAAAAATGGTCATGTGTACGCGGCATTAGTGTAAAAGCACTGAAACTACATTTGAAAGACAATTAAAAAAATAATTATGACAACGTCCTATGCCAAAATTGGCATGTACGTCAAAAGGCTGATATCTCTTTATTTCTCCTCTGAACAGAAGATCTGCTTGGGAGCAGAAAACCGGACAAAAGAGAACGAATTCGGAATAAATACTTGGAAGAGTTTCCAAGGGCACCATGGGTAACCCTCTGTTGCCACCTGTCTTCTGGTAAGCTGTCTGTATTACATAGCTGTGCACAGTGGCTGATTATATCAGGATGTCCTTGTGGCGTCTGAATAAGTGAGACATCATGTAGATGAGCAAATCCCACGTGGAGCGAGGGACTCTAAACGTCCGTGAATGTCATTGTTAAAAGATATTTTTTTTTTTGTTTCCGTATGCTCAATTATTCAATAAACAGCTATTATCTACGCAATACAAATATCTGTTTTTATATACATCTCAGCCAGTAACAGGTCTGAACCATGTCCCGTCCCCCCCTTTTTTTTTTCTAGATCTCCCTTTTGTTGCTCTACTTAAAATGTTTCTACATCTGTAGGCTGCAGCCAACAAAGCGGTTGAGAACAGGAGGTAATCTTTCTGTTTTCGTTCCAGCCACCTAGCCCTGAATGAGTGTAATCGGCTGAGAAATAAGAGTGAAAAGCTTTCGCTACCCTTTCTAACTCTGTCGGGCCTTGGCTTTTTTTTTTTTTTTTTTCTCGGCCTACTGAGCAACACCCTGTGTTTTATTTCATTGTGGATTATTCAGAAGGCTTCAATAGTGGCAGGTCTGCGGGCCTGCGACAGATCAAGACACGCTCTCCAGAGAAAGAAACTCTGTGTGAGTATGATGTGACTGGTAAACAATAGATTAATACCTCTTAATTTAGTCTTTTAAAAGTGCTTTACCTCCCGTGGCCTTTTGGAAAAACGGCATCTATCATTAAAGAAAGAATAAAGACTTTTTTTTCTTTTCTTCTTATCCCTCAATATCCCGCTCCATAACCTGCGATTATTGATTCCAGCCTCTGTGTACATTTCATAGGCCTTAGCCGAAGCCCACTTGAAAGAGATTTATTAATGGTGTCATTTGAAAAGTACCATTGTTCAACCGGTATTAGATGTGACATATTTTCCCGGTTGTTGTGACAAAACATTTCTCCCCTCGTTATAGAGACGTAAAATCAATTCATTACAACATTATTTTGGGAGCTTTGAGGTTTTAATTGACAGTTCCAATTTATAAAATTCTCGCAGGCCGGCTTGATAAGTTAAAAGTGGTATTAAGCCTCGAAGCTTATTAGTTCTTAGATGTTGTGGCTGCATTAGTTTTCTTTTTTAATTTTAATTTTTTGCCGTTAACGGACTTGTAATGAACGGACAGGCGGAACGGACATGTGAAAGGGGCCTTAGGCCCTGTACACACGATCAGTCCAAACTGATGAAAACAGACTGAAGTTCAGTTTCATGGGTTCACCGATGAAGCAGACTGATGGTCTGATGTGCCTACACACCATCAGTTCAAAAACTGATCGGGTCAGAATGCGGTGACGTAAAACACAACGACGTGCTGGAAAAAAACGAAGGGCCAGATTCATAGAAAACTCCGGCGGCGTAACGTATCGTCTGTACGTTACACCGCCGCAAGTTTTCAGCGCAAGTGCCTGATTCACAAAGCACTTGCGTGTAAACTTACGGCGGTGTAACGAAAAGGCGTCCGGCGCAAGCCCGCCTATTTCAAATGGGGCGTGTACCATTTAAATTAGGCGCGTTCCTGCGCCGAACGTACTGCGCATGCGCCGTCCCTAAAATTTCCCGACGTGCATTGCGCTAAATGACGTCGCAAGGACGTCATTGTATTCGACGTTAACGTAAATGGCGTCCAGCGACTTACGCAAACGACGTGAAATTTCAAATTTCGACGCGGGAACGACGACCATACTTAACATTGGCTAGACCACCTAGAGGGGAGCCTTAACTTTACGACGCGTATCGCTACGAAAACTACGTAAATTTACAGCGACGGGCAAAGCGGACGTTCGTGAATCGGCGTAACGAGTCATTTGCATATTCTACGCCGACCGCAATGGAATCGCCACCTAGCAGCCGGCCTAGAATTGCAGCCTAAGATCCGAAGGCGTACGAAGCCGTAAGCCTGTCGGATCTTAGCCAAATGCCGTCATATCTTGTGAATTACAAATTAAGATACGACGCGGCAAATTTGAAAGTACGCCGGAGTATCAGCAGATACTCCAGCGTACTTTTTCTGTGAATCTGGCCCTTAGGCCCTGTACACACGATCAGTCCAAACTGATGAAAACAGACTGAAGTTCAGTTTCATCGGTTCACCGATGAAGCAGACTGATGGTCTGATGTGCGTACACACCATCAGTTCAAAAACCGATTGGGTCAGAACGCAGTGACGTAAAACACAACGACGTGCTGAAAAAAAACGAAGTTCAATGCTTCCAAGCATGCGTCGACTTGATTCTGAGCATGCGTGGGGTTTTGAACCGATGCTTTTGTGTACTAACCATCGGTTTTGACCAAGGGTCAGGCGTCCATCGGTCCGATTTTAAAGCAAGTTCTAAAACTTTGGTCTGAAGGACAAAAGTCCGATGGGGCATACACACGGTAGGTTTGGACTGATGAAACTGAACTTCAGTCCGTTTTCATCAGTTTGGACTGATCGTGTGTACAAGACCTTTCCTGTCCAGTGCGCCCGCGATGTCTGCACCATTCAAATCCTGGACCAGCTAAATGATGTCAGCTGATAGCTGACTTTAGCCCACTGTCAGGCCTCGTACACACAACCGTTTTCCTCAACGGAATCCATCAAGAAACTTGGTGGCAGAGCTTTTTTGCCGAGGAAAACGGTCGTGTGAATGTTTTTCATCGAGAAAACTGTCGTGGAACTCGACGAGAAAAAAAGAGAACATGTTCTCTTTTTCCTCATCGGGAGTCTCAATTTCCTCGTCGGGCTGGTTTACGTCAAGAAACACGATCGTGTGTATGCTTAAAACCCCGTGCATGCTCAGAATAAAGTATGAGACGGGAGCACGCCTTCGATAAAAGTAGCGTTTGTAATGAAGATAGCACATTTGTCACGCTGTAACAGTCTGAAAAGTGCAAATCGACTCTCACCAAACTTTTACTTAACACGCAGTAACATGAGATTAGCAAAAGCAGCCTCAAGTGTTGTGCCAGTGGAATTGAACTTCCCCTGCCGTCGTATGTGTTGTACGTTACCGCGTTTGAGAACGACGAGATTTGGTCTTGACCGTGTGTACGCAAAGAAAGCTTGTCAAGTTTCTCGACAAGCCTAACAAGGAACTCGTGGAGGAAAACGATGTTTCATTTACGACGAGTTCCTCGGTCGTGTGTACGAGGCCTGAGCTAAAAAAGGGTCACATGAGTGCAGAACTAAATAGCCTTGGTCCTACTTCTCCTATTTCATCTCAGGAAGGTTTTACCCCCTTCATGACCAGGCCAGTTTTTGCTATTAACTGCCCCGGACCATTTGGCTGTGTAAAGACCAGGCCACTTTTTGCGATTCGGCACTGTGTTACTTTAACTGACGTGGCTCCCAAACAAAATTGACGTCATTTTTTTGCTACAAATAGATCTTTCTTTTGCTGGTATTTTATCACCTCTGCGGTTTTCATTTTTTTTTGCTATAAACAAAAATTAGAGCGATAATTTTGAAATGAAAGCAATATTTTGTACTTTTTGCTAAAAATAAAAATCCCCATTTTTTTTTTAAAAAAAGCTATTTTTTCCTTAGTTTAGGCCAATACATATTCTTCTACATATTTTTGGTACAAAAAAAATCGTAAGAAGCGTATATTGATTGGTTTGCACAAAAGTTATAGTGTCTACAAAATAGGGGATAGTTTTATGAAATTTTTATTATTATTCTTTTTTTTTACTAGTAATGGCGGCGACCTGCGATTTTTATCGTGACTGCGATTTTATGGACACATCGGACACTTTTGACACATTTTTTGAACCATTGTAATTTTTACAGCGATCAGTGCTATAAAAATGCACTGATTACTGTAAAAATGACACTGACAGTGAAGGGGTTAGCCACTAGGTGGCGCTAAAGGGGTTAAGTGTGTCCTAGGGAGGGATTCTTACTGTAAGGGGGAGGATCTACCAGTGACACGTCACTGATCACTGTTACCGATCACGGGAAACAGTAGATCAGTGACATGTCACTAGGTATCCCCCTGTTCTGTCTTTGCTGTCCGCAATCGCGGGCCACCCGGGAACATCAAGTTCCCGGGACCCGCAAGCACACTCACGAGGCACGCGGCAGGCGCGCGCCCGCTGGGCGGCAAATTTAAAGGGACATAAAGGTACGCCCATTTGCCTGCCCATGCCATGTTGCCGACGTATATGTGTTTGCGGCGGTCGGCAAGTGGTTGATGATGTCAGCCGTCAGCTGACTTTAGCCCGCTGTCAGCTGAAAATTGGTCACATGAGTGCAGAACTAAGTGGCCTTGGTCCTACTTCTCCTTTAACTATTTTAGCTCTGGAAGGTTTTACCCCCTTCATGACCAGACCAGTTTTTGCTATTAAGTATTGCACTACTTTAATTGGTAATTGTGCGGTCATGCAACACTGTGCCCAAATGAAATTTATATAATTTTTTTCATGCAAATAGAGCTTTCCTTTTAGTGATATTTGATCACCCCTGGGTTTTAAATTTCTTATTATATAAACACAAAATTACTTAAAAGAAAAAAAAATTATGCTATAAAACATAAAAAAAAATATTTTTCGCTCCATAAGACGCACCTAGGTTTAAGAGGAGGAAAATTAGAAAAACAAATTCTGAACCAAAAAGTGTATTAAATATTTACCAGTGCCCATAGAATGCAACCTGACAAGTGCCATGAAATGCAGCCTGACCTGTGCTAATTAACAATGCAGCCTGACCTGTGCCCATTAAGAATTCTGCTGGACCTGTGTCTATTAAGAATTCAGCTGGACCTGTGACCATTAACAATGCAGCCTGGCTGGTGCCCAATAACAATGCAGCCTGACCTGTGCCCATTAAGAATACAGCCTGACCGGTGCCCATTAAGAATGCAGCCTGGCCTGTGCCCGGCGACTGGTGAGGATGTCATCATATCCACCTGTCGCTCAGATAGAAGACAGAGCAGCAGGAGTGGCAGTACTCCATTCGGCCACTGGGGATGCTGTCTTCTGTGAGTGACAGGCTTAGCCAGGAGATTGCAAGGCTCGCGGGAGATGGCTCCCCCCTATCAAGTCATAGCAGCAGCGATGGGGGGGAGCCCTGGTCAGTATTCGCTCCATAAGATGCAGGGACATTTTCCCCCACTTCTTGGGGGGGGAAATGTGCGTCTTATGGAGCCGAAAATACGGTATGCAACAAAAAATGTAAACAAATCACATTTCTTCATAAATTTAAGACAAAAAGGCCCGGATTCACAAAGCACTTGCGTCAACGTATCTCCAGATACGCTGCATAAGTGCAAATATGCGCCATCGTATCTATGCGCCGGGCCCACAAACTAAGATACGCCTAAAAACAGGCTTCATCCGACCGACGTAACTTGCCTACGCTGGCGTAGAGTGGGCGCATATTTACGCTGGACGCATTTGGCGCTCCCATTGATTTTCTATTCAAATATGCAAATGAGGAAGATATGGCGATTCATGAACGTACGTGCGCCCGACGCAGTGCGCGAAAAGTCACACATCCGGCGTAAAGTTATGCCCCATAAAGGAGGTGTAACTCAGCAGCATCCATGCAAAGGGCTGCACCAGGGAATACAAATCGACGTATTTTACGCAGTTTACATAGGACGTGAATATGACTAGGCGTAGGTTATGTTCACGCGGTAGGCAGTGATCTGGCGTATCTTAGGGAGTAGTTCCAACGTGATTCTGAGCATGCGCATTGGGATGCATCTACGGGACGGCGCATACGCCGTTCGTTATACGTATCTGTCTGGCGCTTGGCCTATCATTTGCATGGGGTCACGCCTCATTTTCATGGCTCACGCCCACTTCCACCTACGCCGGCTTACGCCTAGGAAACCCAGCACAGTTTTGGCAGCACTGGCTTTGTAAATTCAGTGCTTGCCTCTCTGCGTTGTGTCGGCGTAGCGTACAGGAGATACGCTACGGTGGCATAAATGTGTGTCGCTGTCTGTGAATCCTGGCCAATGTATTCTACTAGAGAGAGAGAGAGAGAGAGAGACTTGTAAAGCGCAACACATGCGAACTGAATCGCCTCTGGGCGCTGTATCCATTTCATGGGTAAGGAACCCCTTGACCTCAGAAGAGATGGGTTTTAATCCTTCTCCTGAAGGCCAAGTGGTCCGACTCCAGTCGGATGGTGGTTGGTAGTGCATTCCACAGGAGAGGTCCCTGGACTGCAAATCTTCGATCTCCTTTGGACTTGTATCTGGCCTTGGGTATCTGGAGGAGGTTTTGATTGGTGGATCGCAGAATGCGATTGGGGTTATGGGCTTTTATTTTTTCGCATAGATATTGGGGGGCGTTGCCTTGAATACACTTATGTATTAGACAGAGTGCCTTGAAAATGATTCTGTCTTTTACTGGCAACCAATGAAGGGATCTCAGTGAAGGTGAGATTGATTCCCATGGTTTTTTCCCAGTCACTAGTCGAGCGGCCGTATTTTGAACGACTTGCAGACGAGTGATTTGGTATTTGGGGAGTCCTAGATAGAGGGCATTTGCGTAGTCGAGTCTGGAATTGATGATTGTTCCCACCACGACTGCAATGTCCTCTTTCGGGATAAAGGGCGTGAGTCTGCGTAGTAGGTGCAGCAGATGGTGGGATCCGCTGACTACTGACCCTATTTGTGCATCCATTGTCATGTAGGTATCGAAAATGACTCCGAGACTTTTGACTTTGGTGCTAGGGGTGATAGTTTTACCCAGAATGGGTGGAGGAGTCCATGTTGACGCGGGGTGATTTTTCCGGTTAGCTTGAAACAGGAGAAGTTCTGTTTTCGAACCATTGAGTTTAAGATAACTGTTTGTCATCCAGTTATCTATTAGAGTGAGGCATTTCTCTAGTCCAAGAGAATGATCCTTTTTGTTGCAGATGCGGAAATACAGTTGTGTGTCGTCTGCATAGGAGTGGTAAAGTAACTTCTGGTTACTGATGATTTCAAAGAGAGGGCGAAGATAGATATTAAACAATACGGGCGATAAGGGAGATCCCTGAGGGACTCTGCATGATACCGTACGTTTTTCAGAAGTGAAAGACCCCAGTTTCACTATTTGTGATCGGTTTCCCAAGAAGGAGGAGAACCAGGGTAAAACACATTCAGTGACTTCGGCTACTTCAGCTAGCCTAGCCAGTAGTAGTCCATGGTCTACAGTGTCAAAAGCCGCGCTTAGGTCCAGCAGTATCAGGAGACAAGATTCTCCTTCGTCTGCGGCCTCTAGAGCGTCATCCCATATTTTAAGCAGCGCCGTTTCTGTTCCGTGACCCGGACGGAAGCCTGATTGAAACGGATCGAGTAATTTATGGGTGTCTAAATACAGTTGCAGCTGTTGTACAACTACTTTCTCCATTACCTTGGAGAAGACATTTAGAGCTGTTATGGGCCTCCGGTTGTTTGGGTCTTTGGGGTCAAGGGTAGTTTTTTTTAGAATTGGTTTTATTGTACCTTGTTTTAGCAAGGTGGGCACCATGCCCTCCTTGAATGATTGGTTAATGAGCTGCGTGATAGCTGGTGCCAGTATATCGGCACTTTCTTTCAGCAGTTTAGTGGGGATGATATCATTGGGTGCTGTGCTATTACGCAGAGTCCCGATGATGTTTTTAGTGGCATCGATGGAAATGGGTTTTAGAGTGAACTTTGGTGGTTGCAACGGATTTATGTGGGTATTAGGTTTGTGATTTGGGGGGGAGTTGGTGACGGTTCCATTTTGCTGAATACTTTCACGAATTTTTTCAATTTTATTAATGAAATAATCCGATAATTCGTTGCAAAATTCTTGTGAATCAGAATTGGGGGCCTCTAAACAAGCTGGATTCATAGTCTGAGTGACCAGCTTGAAGAGTTCTCGGGGGCGGTTAAGGGCATTTGCGATGATGTTGGAGAAATGATTTTTTTTGGCCGTGAAGATTTCTTTGTGATATTTCTTTGTTATTATCTTGTAAATGGTGTGGTTTTTATCTGAAGAGCACCTTTTCCACGCAGCTTCTGCTCTTCTACGCTCTTGCTTTAGCAACGTCAGCTGGTCATTAAACCAGCTGGAGTTGTTTTTCCGGATGCAAGTTTTGCGTTTTGGTGCTACTAAGTCAGCTGACTGTAGTAGCGCCTTGTTGATGGCGTCAAGTGTTTCTGTGGCTGTTTGTTTTTGTTGGGTTGTTTTTATTTTGTTCCCTAGTGTTGTTTTGAAGAGTTCCGAGTGGATCTTTTTCTGAGATCTAGTCCAGTGAGTTGTCACCGGTTTTGTCGTTTTTTTTGGGCTGGCATTTTTGGTGATTGTGAATTTGATGGCATGGTGATCGGTCCATGGTTGCGGCTCATTTCCCAGGATGTCAATTTCCAAATCTTGTTTGAAAATGAGATCGAGCGTATGGCCTGAGGCATGAGTGGGGCCTTGTATTAGTTGCTGCAGACCTAATCCTTCCAGATGGTTGATGCAGGCGTCGGCTACGGGGTCCAGCGAGGAGTTGGCCCAGAGGTTGAAATCCCCAAGCACCAAAAGGTGTTTGATGCTTAGGGTATACAGTAGGTGTTTGTGATATTGTGCTTTTAGCACGACAGCGTCGCGCTGATACTCGGCGACAGGGTGCCGAGATCTCGCCGACATCTCACACTCACTGGAATAGTGACAGCACATCCCAGCAAGCGCGTCATAGAAGCGACGGGAGATCCGACTTGGATTCCAGCCAATTCTACACGTGTGCGGCGTTTGTTATGAATCCTGAGGGGGAAGTCCCCGCCGGATTTTAAATAAAAATCCGGCATGGGTCCCCCCCTCAGGAGCATACCGGGCCCTTAGGTCTGTTATGGGTTGTAAGGAGAGCCCCCCTACGCCGAAAAAAACGGCGTAGGGGGTCCCCCTACAATCCATACCAGACCCGTATCCAAAGCACGCTACCCGGCCAGCCAGGAAGGGAGTGGGGACGAGCGAGCGCCCCCCCCCCTCCTGAGCCGTACCAGGCTGCATGCCCTCAACATGGGGGGGTTGGGTGCTCTGGGGCAGGGGGGCGCACTGCGGCCCCCCCCACCTCAGAGCACCCTGTCCCCATGTTGATGAGGACAGGGCCCCTTCCCGACAACCCTGGCCGTTGGTTGTCGGGGTATGCGGGCGGGAGGCTTATCGGAATCTGGGAGCCCCCTTTAATAAGGGGGCCCCCAGATACCGGCCCCCCACCCTAAGTGAATGAGTATGGGGTACATCGTACCCCTACCCATTCACCTGCAAGAAAAGTGGTAAAAACACAAATAAACCACACAGTGTATTAAAATATTTTATTTTTCTGCTCCGGAGGCCGCCCCCTGTCTTCTTTATTAGCTCTTTTACCAGGGGGGGCTTCTTCTTTGACGTCTTCGGGTGGGTGGGGGCCGCCGTCTGGTTCTCTTCCACCGCCGGGGGGGGGTGGCTTTTAAAAAAGCCCCCACCCCCCCGGCGGGTTTCCTCCGGCGTCTTCGGCGGGGCTCTTCTTCTTCCGCTATCCCGACGGGTCTTCTCAACTCTCCGGGGTTCTCCTTCTGTCTTTGCCGCTCTCCGTTGTTGACTCGGCGCACCCCGGTTCTTCGTCTCGCTGTCCGGTGTCTTCTTCCGTGCTGTACGTCTTCTCCTTCTGTGCTGTGATGAGTTCTTCTTCCGTGCTGTGACGTCATGTTCTTCACTTCTCTCCTTCTCCCGATGTTGCCACGCCGGTCCTCCTCGCTGAAATGACGGATGCGCGCCTTGCATCGGACCTATATAGGCCTCACAGTCCCATCATGCTCTGTACCTACCCATGTGATACCTACCCACGTAGGTATCCTGGCTGGCCGGGTAGCGTGCTTTGGATACGGGTCTGGTATGGATTGTAGGGGGACCCCCTACGCCGTTTTTTCCGGCGTAGGGGGGGCTCTCCTTACAACCCATAACAGACCTAAGGGCCCGGTATGCTCCTGAGGGGGGACCCATGCCGGATTTTTATTTAAAATCCGGCGGGGACTTCCCCTTCAGGATTCATAACAAACGCCGCACACGTGTAGAATTGGCGGGAATCCAAGTCGGATCTCCCGTCGCTTCTATGACGGCTCTGTATCCATCGCGGCAAGCCAGCTCGGCGCTGGCTCCCGCGATGGGGCTCGTAGGTGCTCAATCTCGCTGAGAAAGAGAGCGAGATTGACACAAAATCGGGTTCACCTACTGTATGTGGAGATGAATTCAGTCAATGAAGTGAGAAGGTGCGTTTTTGGGCCTGGTGGTCTATAGCAAAGTAGCATATGGACCGTATCTTGGGGATTTGTTTGCAGCTGCAGAGTGAGGGTTTCCATGAATGGAAGCGAGTTTTGAAGGACTGGTTTGGTGATCGAGAGGTGAGTCTTGTGGATCACCGCCAGGCCCCCCCCCCCTCTTTGCCCCACTCTGTTTTGCATTTGAATGCGATAATTTGCTGGCACCAATTCTGCTAGAATGGTGTTGCAGTCGGCTGTCAGCCAGCTTTCTGTGATGAAGAGGCAGTCTAGATCGTGTTGAAGGATGAAATCATCGATTTCTTGTCGGTGTTTTACTGCCGATCTTGTGTTTACCAAAGCGCAAATTATGCGATTGGGCACCTGCGCGAAGTTTTTGACTGTTGATTGTCGATTGATTCTCAACAGTCGCTCATTCCTTAGAGCTTTTTTGGTGACAACTGGGAGTATAGAGGCAAATGGTTTTAGTTCCCGGATGGTTTCTGCAGAGTATTTTAGGTAACCCATGGTCGCAGAAAAAAAAATCGGGGTAGGTGTTTCCCCGAAAATAAGACCTACCCCGATAATAAGACCTAGCATGATTCTTGGGGAGGGCTGCAATATAAGCCCTACCCCAAAAATAAGCCCTAGTAAAAAAAGTTTAACCTTTTTTTTAATGCATTTTGCAGAATCCCCCTCTCCTCTCTCCTCCCGCCCGATGCCCGCAGCCCCTCCCTCCTCAGCACATGAAGCGGGACACTGGCTCCCCCCTCCTCCGCTCTCCTCCCGCCCGATGCCCGCAGCCCCTACCTCCTCAGCGTACAGACGCCAGCAGGACACCGGCTCCCCCCTCCTCTGCTCTCCTCCCGCCCGACGCCCCCTCCCCAGTGCACGGAGCAGGCTGATGCCAGAAGGACGCCGGCTCCCCCCTCCTCTGCTCTCCTCCCGCCCGACGCCCTCGGCCCCCTCCCCAGTGCACGGAGAAGGCACGGAGCAGGCCAACGCCAGCATGACACTGGCTCCCCCCTCCTCTGCTCTCCTCCCGCCCGACGCCCCCTCCCCAGTGCACGGAGCAGGCACGGAGCAGGCCGACGCCAGCGGGGATCCTGGAGCAGAGAAGAGCCCAGGCAGACCATGCGACAGCCAGGAAAGTCAGGGAAGCTGCAAGAAAGGTACCCACTTTAGGATCATTGTACATACCATAGTTAAATAAGACACCCCCGAAAATAAGCCCTAGTGTGTTTTAGATTGCCAAAATTAATATAAGACCCGGGCTTATTTTCGGGGAAACACGGTACATGTCTTTGGTAAAAAATAAATAAAAAAATCCCAATAAGGACAGTCAGAAGAGAATGAAGACTCCTCCTACAAGCTTTAACCAGGCACTGATACAAGTCACAAGACTGCTATATACTGCTGATGAAAAAAGGTATTTAGCAGTTTATATTTACTTAAATAATTGTATTTCCATGTTCTGTGTACTGTGGGAGACCAGATATAGTGGATGCAGAGTCCTGGGTTTAGCAACACTTTAAATGTATTTTTTCTAATAGTTAAGAGAATAAATTAAAATATATATATATTTTAAAGCGTAACCTCACCGCTCAAACCTACACACTGACAAATTGCAAAAACAAAAGAGGTCTGGTCATTATTCGCTCATCCCGCTTTTGCAGATAGATTCATTTTTTATCTTTTGTTGTACAGCTGTATTTAGAAAATGAAAAAGCTTTAATATTTCAAGGTTAATCTAAGGAAACAGCGATATGAAAAGAATATTATAAAAACAACCATTTAACAGCTGGAAACTCACCCACTCTAGTTTCACACAAAAGCACTGTTTACCAAAAATGAAAGCCTGCCAAATAATTTTTTTTCTTCTTGGACCTCACATAAATTATACTCTTCTTATTCTTACTGCTGTGCCGATGTTATTTTTGACATCATGGTTGCTAACCTTCCTATCTCACCAGGTCATGCACTTAGTGGCCTGGTCTCTTCCTCCCTCGGGATACTAAAAAAAATATTTGTAGGACATGAAATCCTGCACATTGCACACCTGTGCTTTCTCTAGGGGGGGCGCTCATCTCAGACTGTCTGGTTTAATCACTTATTATAAAAATAAGCTCTGTCACTGGTGTTTTCTCGAATATATTCTTCTGTCACTGTGAATTTCATTTTTGTTGTAACGTTGATCTGCCCTCTCTCTCGTTTTGAATTCTGTCTTATACATGCCGTTCACAGCATAAAGAATCAAAACAATCATTTAGATGTCAGATATTCGCTATGGCTCTATTAATCATAGGAAGAGAGAACAAAAAATACATTAATGCAAAGAGGTGCTGCATTTAACCACTTGCCGCCTGCGCCGAAAGACGGCTACACTACGGGCTGAAATTGCCGGGAGGGCGTACATGGACGTCCCGTTCTCACGCTTCCCGGGCAATGCGCTCTGTAATCGTTGTCCATGAGACTCGGCAGATCATAGATCGGAGTAAAGGGCCAATCACAGCAGGCCCTTTACCATGTGATCAGCTGTCATCCAATGACAGCTGATCACGGAAATAAACATGCCGGTTATCAGTTTTTTTTTCTTCACACTGACAGCGTGAAGAAAAAAAGTCACAGTTTCTGTTAGAGGGATTAGAGGGATATCTGTCCCCTTAGTGCCCACATGTGCTGCTAATCAGTGCCACCTATCAGTGCCCACCAGTCTCACCTAATAGTGCCGCCAATCAAGGCCACCAATCGGTGCCATCAATCAGTGCTGCTAATCAGTGCTGCCAATCAGTGCCACCTATCAGTGCTGCCAATCAGTGCCTCATCTTCAGTGCCTATCAGTGCCGCCTACCAGTGCCAATTAGTGCTTCCAATCAGTGCCTCATCATCAGTGCTGCCTATCAGTGCCGCCTACCAGTGCCTATCAGTGTCACCAATCAGTGCCCACCAGTGCCACCTATCAGTGTCCATCAGTGCTGCCAATCAGTGCCTCATCATCAGTGCTGCCTATTAGTGCCGCCTACCACTGCTTATCAGTGCTACCTATTAGAATCCAACAATGCCACCTTATATTTTGGGTAAAATATAAGCTGTCACAGAGATTTGTAGGCAGGATGGTATAGAGCAGGAAGGGCATTAGAGATGGGAGATATGACTTGAGGTGGTTGGTCGGAGAGAGGAGGGTGGGCTGGGTGGGTGGGGGGGCTTGGGGTGGGTCAGGGCGGGGGGTTTCTTTAAACTGGTAAATAAAGTATTTTTGCATTTTTGTACAGTATATCTTTTGTGGGGCCGGAATAGGCTCTCTCTCTCTATATATATATACGAAATAATAAAGTTTTGAAGAAATACCACTATGATGTGAACCATGAGTGAGACAGCGAATGAACGCAAAATTAATTAAGTCTCCTGACTGAGGTGAAAAAAAAAAAAAACAGTGCCACCTATCAGTGGCCATCAGTGCCACCTATCAGTGCCACCTAAAAATCCTAAGTACTTCTCTTTGTTTATGAGGGGGCTGGACAGCTGTGGTTGCCGTAATTAAAGGGGTTGTAAAGGTTCGGTTTTTTTTTCACCTTAATGCATCATATGCATTAAGGTGAAAAAAAAAACCTGGCAATGACGGCCCTGCAGCCCCCCGTTTTACTTACCTAAGCCCCAAATCTGTTGTGCGCGTCCCCCAGCGTCCTCTTCTCCTCGGAGTCTGGCCGATACAGTCGGCAGCTATGCAAGCTAAGTCACGGAGCTTCGGACCGGGCCGGGAGTGCGCACGCGACCCACGGCAGGGCTCTTAAAGGGCAACGTACCCGTACGTGCCTGTGCCCAGCCGTGCCATTCTACCGACGTATGTCGGCGTTAGGCGGTCCTTAAGTGGTTAAAGCCATATTAAGCAAACATTTATTATATTGCAGCTTACCATTTCGTAGATGTGATGGCTGCATTCATTATTTTTTCTTTTAGGCTTTATTTCTTTTTTTTATCTGGTTATGCAGACAACACGTCTGTTTTTCACAGCACAAACTCTCCAGCAGAATGTATCAGTTTACATGGATGAGACAAACCACTTAACACTGGCAGGGGTGCTTAAAATGATCAGTTTCTATTTATTCATGCAAAACCTTTATCACAAATGGAAAAACTAATTGTTTTCTATAACTGATTATGTGTAAGCTGGAATCTGGCATCAATTTATTGGTGTATTTAATCTGCAAATACATTTAACACTCCCCTCCCCCAAGACTGAGATTGGCGCAGTCCGATGTGCCTCCTGTTCTCATTCCTCCAGAGTTGTGTCTCACTAATACTGGTGAAAACAAAGGGGAAATAAGCCTAAGGCCCCATACACACGGGAGAATTTATCCGCGAATACGGTCCAGCGGACCGTTTCCACGGATAAATCCTCTCAAAGATATCCGCTGATTTCGATGGGATGGAGTGTACACACCATCCCATTGAAATCCGCGCGGAAATCCTCTGGCGATGACGTGTCGCGCCGTCGCCGCGATTATGACGCGGCGACGGGCGCGACGCTGTCATATAAGGAATTCCACGCATGCGTCAAATCATTACGACGCGTGCGGGGAATCCCTTTGGACGGATGGATCCGGTAAGTCTGTACAGACGAGCGGATCCATCCGTTGGAATGGATTCCAGCAGATGGATTTGTTGTGCAGCACAACAAATATTCGATCTGCTGGAATCCATCCCAGAGGAGATTTCTCCGCGGAAAGAGATCCGCTGGCGTGTACACACCATAGAATCTATCCGCAGAAACCCATTTGCTGGGATTTATCTGCGGATGGATTCTATCGTGTGTACGGGGCCTAAGAAAACTAATGCAGCCACCACATCGTGGGGCAGATCCACAGACAGAGTACGCCGGCGTATCTACTGATACACCGGCGTACTTTCAAATTTCCCGGGTCGTATCTTTAGTTTGAATCCTCAAACCAAGATACAACGGCATCTGGGTTAGATCCGACAGACGTACGGCTTTGTACGCCTTCGGCTCTAAAATGCAATACTTCGGCGTCCGCTTGGTGGCGTTCACGTCGTTTTCCGCGTCGGGTACGCAAATTAGCTATTTCCGACGATCCACGAACATACGCGCGGCCGTCGCATTCTCTTACGTCGTCTCTAGTCGGCTTTTTCCGGCGTATAGTTAAAGCTGCTATTTTACGGCATATAGTTAGACTTGCCATGTTAAGTATGGGCGTCGTTCCCGCGTCGAAATTAGAATTTTTTTTTTTTTGCGTAAGTTGTCCGTGAAGCGGGATGGACGTAAATCTTGTCTAAGTAAAAAAAAAATGACGTTGTTGCGACGTCATTTAGCGCAATGCATGGCGGGACATTTAGAAACGGAGCATGCTCAGTTCATTCGGCGCGGGGACGTGCTTCATTTAAATGAATCACGCCCCCTAATCGCCGATTTGAATTCCGCCGCCAGAGATACACTACGCCGCCGTAACTTACGGCGCAAATTCTTCCAGGATTCAATTTAAAGCCAGGTAAGATACGGCGGCGTAGCGTATATCTGATACGCTGCACGGGTGCAGATCTCTGTGGATCTGCCCCCTAATGTTTATATTATATTACATTTTTGGTTTTGGGTTTAATACCGATTTGATAATCATTGCACAACACTTGTCTGTTGCTTATGCCAGCCAAACAACAGTCAAAAAAGAAAGTAAAATATGTTTCTTCATGTGTTGTGGGAAAAATAAAAAGAAGCCGTTTTAAAATGCCAGGAGAGCAACTTGCCTTGATGTATTCTATCTGGAAGTATCCCCAGGATTTGTCTCTTGTGTGAGTTTCTTTCTGATGAAAGCATTGTATATATTTATAGGGAAGAATGTAAAAAAAAAAATTATAATAAACATGTTATTTTTTTAGACAAGGAAAAAATGTCATTATGTAGCATAAATGGAGAATGTAAATTATTTGAATGTTACAGAAAACAAATATTTGATCAATTTAACCACTTCAGCCCCGGACGATTTGGCTGCTCAAAGACCAGGCCATTTTTTTCGATACGGCACTGTGTCTCTTTAACTGACAATTGCGCGGTCGTGCGACATTGTACCCAAACAAAATTAAAGAGGTAGTAAACCCCCGCCCATTTTTTCTATTTTTGAATTGATATAGTACACCAGCTCAGCGCAATGCATTCTACATATAACACTTTTAAAAACGAGTCCTGTAAATACCTTTTTCGTGGAGTTTTTATTCGCAGCATTTCCGGGTATTAAAAGCGCCATTGCGACTGCTGTTTAGGGACTCCTTTTCATACGTCATTTCCGCCCTTACTGTTTCACTGTTGTAAATCTTGCGCATGCGCTGTATCGCCGTAACCAAGCCTCGATCTCAATCTCCGTTACCGCGGAAACGACATTAGTTGTTGTGTCTGCGGCTGCAGTGTACTCCCCTTTGTGACGTCTTATACAGTCACACGTGGGGAGTATCAGGAAGAGCTATAACAACGCGAGACTTCTCCTCTGTGTCGGACAGAGGGGAAGCTCTCTCACATTCAGTGCCGGAAGCAACAAAAATGAAAAACCCGCCAACTTTAGATGGGCCGGTTTTGACGAGCATAAGTGCGCAAGCGCGGTGACGTCATCAAAAATAAAAATGCGATTTTACAGATAATTACAGGGGTGAGTAAATTTTCACAGACAGCGGTGGGCTGCCTGTGTTATGGGCCAATTTTTAAAATAATGTTGTCTCCGAGGGTATACAACCACTTTAATGTTCTTTTTTTCCCCACAAATAGAGCTTTCTTTTGGTGGTATTTGATCACCTCTGCAGTTTTTATTTTTTGCACTATAAACCAAAGAAGAGTGACAATTTTGAAAACAAAAACAATATCTTTTACTTTTTGCTATAATAAATAACCCCCCAAAAAAATAAAAATGTTCCTCAGTTTAGGCCGATACGTATTCTTCTACATATTGTAGGTAAAAAAAATATTGCAATAAGCGTATATTGATTGGTTTGCGCAAACGTTATAGCATCTACAAAATAGGGGATAGTTTTATGGCATTTTTATTATTATTATTTTTTTACTAGTAATGGCGGCGATCTGCAATGTTTATTGGGACTGCGACATTATGGCGGACACATCAGACACTTTCGACACATTTTGGGGACCATTGGCATTTATACAGCGATCAGTGCTATAAAAATGTACTGATTACTGTATAAATGTCACTGGCAGGGAAGGGATTAACACTATGGGGGCGATCAAGGGGTTAACTGTGTTCCCTAATGTGTGTTCTAACTGTGGGGGGGAATGGGACTGACAAGGGGAAGAGGTTGATCGGTGTTCATACATTGTATGAACACGCGGTAAGTCTCATAATCCCAGAGAGAATCGGGATGTGTGTGTTTACACACACACATCCCCGTTCTCGTTCTGCAACGAGCAATTGCGGGTGCCCGGGTGTCATCTGCTCAGGGGTCACGATTCGGGCACGCGCCGCTGGAGACGTCTTAAAGAGCCGACGTACAGCTACGGCGGCTCGCGCAGGGGGGCCAGCCTGCAGAAGTATAACTGCGGCTGCTGGTCAGGAAGCGGTTAATATAAAAAACATAGACATAGCAGAGATAGATAGCTGAAATATGTAGATGATCAAATGTACAATGTATGTGCTTTACGATTATTTAACATGCTATATCTTTTCTATAGCCATTTATACAATACTGGTTACTACTATTTCCCCTGAAGAAGCCAATGTTTGGTGAAACATGTAGGGATTATTGACTTGTAACCTTAGTAGGCTGTTAATATGTTCGCCAGTATTATATAGTATAATATTTCTCTGCTGTTTTTATGCACTAATATTTTTGTAATAAAATAATGTAGCGCTACCCCTCGAAGGAGCCGCTGGTTAATTTGGGATCGGCGTATTAAGTTACCAAATTCTTCTGTCTAATGGTGATGCTTGTGAGTGTGGATAAAAGAACAAGTGTCCAGCAGGTAGCGTGAGTTTGTAATGCTTTATTCCAGGGCCAACAAGGCCAACATCAACATGACACACAGTATAGGAAAAAAAGGTTGATGAGTAGGAAGGACTTGTAGCGTCAGGCCTTGGATATCAAAAACATAGAGAGCAAGCCTGCTCTCGGCTTAGATAACTCAAACGTCGCCACCCTCGCCAGGGTGGGTAAGTGCCCCTTGGACAGGCAATTAACTTGGACCTGGCAGCCAAAGGGTCGCTCGCAATAATCAGATCACTGGGAGGAAACAATGCCTCTGCCACAGGCGTAGTACATTTTCTTGGTATAATTGAAGTGTAAGGATAGCGAATCCTCCAAGTAAGTTTTGTTCTACAGGATCACCCACTGACAGCAAAAGAAAAATACCTGTCACGTAGCGCGGTGATCGGATCCCCGGTGGTTCGTCCAGGCCTCACAGACAACCTCTGCACTTAGGTTCTCCCGAGCCAATCCCCCACCGTTCAGCCTCCAGCTTAGGATCTGGAACCCAGCAAGCCACTGGGGTCCCCTTCTTCATCAACGGAAGGCTCCGCGAGGTGCACAGCCTCAACCTGACCGGCCATGAGGATGGGGCCCAACGGATGCGCGCAACCTAAAGGTGGATGCCGCACCTGGAACTCGGGCCCCGCAGACTACCCGAAAAAATGTCCGGTGCTCCAGATATACCCCCCGCCAGCATGCCCAAAGAGGGGAACTCCTCTGATTGGCTGCTGGGGAAGGATGGTTCCGTCAGAACCCCTATAGCGCCAACTGTCACCCAGGGGTGGAAGCGCTCCCCTGGACACAGAGACTGACCCAAGAGGCAGTTCTGAACTGGCACCAGCACAAACTAACAATTAGTGAATGGGAGCAAGTGAAATCTCCCATTCCCCACGTAACACCCCAATAACTAAAAAGGTGGGGGGGGGGGGCGCTACAATAATATAAATTTTTAAGTACTCTTTGTAACTTCTAGTGTTTATGGCACCGTTATAATCCCAATTCTTGCTCTAACAATTATTCGGGATGAGGTGCCAGATCTATTGATGACACTTGTGCCACATTCCATTACAGCTTTAGATAACAAATTGAAACCAAACTCCACACTTTTTAATCAATTACTTCAAATATTTTTTTTATTTTTTTTGAATAAAGTAAAATAAATAAATACATAAATAAAATGTGATCATTGTAAGCACCCCTGTCAGTGGTAGATGGTTTGTCTTATCTCTGTGACTGCTACATCTGCAGGACAGCTTGTTATTTTGAAAAACAACAGCTTCATAGGATCCTTTCCCAAGGTGACAGACAAAATAACAACTGTGAGGCACCAATACCATATTTGCCGGCGTATAAGAGGACTGGGAGTATAAGACAACCCCCTAATTTTCCAGGAACATTTTTGGTTTTGGGATATACTCACCATATAAGACTACCCCCTTCCTACTAGTCTTTCTGGAAGCTGAGGGGTAGCCAGAACCGCTGACAGAAACAGGCTTTTTTCAAATCTCACTGTGCCATTACATTACATGCCTCACTGTGCCTTTACATCACTTGCCCCCACTGTGCCATCACTTGCCCCCACTGTGCCATCACTTGCCCCCATTGTGCCATCACTTTCCCCCCACTGTGCCATCACTTTCCCCCCACTGTGCCATCACTTTTCCCCCACTGTGCCATCACTTTCCCCCACTGTGCCAACAGTGCCATCACTCACGTTTTTCTGAATTGACTTCCAGGCCGGTGACAGTCTCCGTCTGCTGCGAGCGTCCATGATTTGAAAGCCGCGCCTTCTCCTCAGACTGTCCTGTGATAGGTGGAACACAAATTTTCCCAGCAGCGCCTCTGTTCTGTGTTCCCCCTATCACGGACGTCCTCTCGTCCGAGGATGAGAAGGCATCGGTGATAGGAGGAACACAAAACAGAGGCGCTGCTGGGAAGATTTGTGTTCCGCCTATCACAGAACACGCAGAGGAGAAGGAGCGTCTTTTAAATCATGGACGCTCGCAGCAGACGGAGACTGTCACCGGCGTATAAGACGACCCCCGACTTTGGATGCATTTTTTGCATCCAAAAAGTCATCTTATACGCCGGAAAATAAGGTATGCCACTGTGTAGAGTGAATGTCTAAAATGTGATTTATGACTGTCATTATTGGGTTAAGGTGACTGAGGTGTGCCTGCCGTGTGGTCGGTAGTGCTTTGCTTAGCAGGAATATTTAAGCAGGAAGGGACTGAGCCCCAGGGGTGTTGTTCTTGGTCATGGGAGTAAGAAGGACCAAACACGAGGAGATGTAGAGTTGTACCTAAGTGAAGTTACCCCTTGATAGAACCTAGAAGGTTGTCGGAATTTCTGACAACAAATGTTTGATGGGAGCTTTTGGTCGGAAACTCCGACCGTGTGTAGGCCCCATCAGACATTTGTTGTCGGAATCTCCGACAACAAAAATTTGAGAGCTGGTTCTCAATTTTTCCGACAACAAAATCGTGTGTGGACAATTCCGACGCACAAAATTCCACGCATGCTCTGAATTAAGTATGAGACGGAAGCGCTTGGTCTGGTAAAACTAGCGTTTGTAATGGAAATAGCACATTCGTCATGCTGTAACGGACTGAAAAGCATGAGGCTGAAAAGCGCGAATCGTCTCTCACCAAACTTCTACTAACATGACTGGTATTAAACTTCCCTTTTTCAGTGCCATTGTATGTGTTGTACGTCACCGCGTTCTTGACGTTCGGAATTTCCGACAACATTTGTGTGACCGTGTGTATGCAAGACAAGTTTGAGCCAACATCCGTCGAAAATGTATCCACGGTTTTGTTGTCGGAATGTCCGATTGTCTGTACGCGGCTTTAGTGAGTCAAATTACCATTGGCTGTTAGCCACAAAAAAGGAACACTGCTCACTTCGATAACCTGTCGCATTGCCATGTTATTGACGGGAAGCCATTTTATTCCGTAAAAGAAGCTTCTGATTAAGCAAAATGTCTGATCTGATCAGAGAGTGCAAGTGACCTCCTAATGTGAAATGGAGAATGAAGTGTAACCCTCAAAATAACCTAATAGGTAAAAGGAAGGAGGAACTGCCAGTTTGATGGAGGAGGAGGCGGAAGATTTGTCAGAGGTGTGGATTGGTAGTTGTATAGCCTACACTTCTAACTGGCAGGAACACTAAGTTAGGGCCCACTGCATAGCAGAACCTTCCTATTGACTGGGCCTGGACCATGAGTGTGTGAGGCCTTGTGATGTATACAGCAGTCTCTCTCTATGCCTTCAGATTGAAACAAGGCAGTAAGTGTGTTAAGAAACGTTGGAGCAAAATCTTTCCTTAACACTATTTCCCTTAAAATGACTTTGCAGTCAGTGCCAGGACAAGTGTCACTGACAGGTGAAAATATGCTATCTATCTGGTGTGGGGTCAAGTGTAGTAGTTTGGCCTTTGGCCATGAGGGGTGCTAACTCATGTATGAAAGCAAGTCTATTATGCTAACACATTGTAGCGTGCATTCCAGCAAATGGAGCAACATGTTCTTGGCCATTTTCCTTTGTCACCTGTATTGTTGAGCTCTCAATTATACAACTGATGCTCATTAGGGGGTTCCAACTTTTTTCCCTTATTTATGAGCTATAAAATGGTATCACCATATACTCCCCATTAGGGATGAGCTTCAAGTTCGAGTAGAACTCATGTTCGACTCGAACATTGCCTGTTCGCCGAACAGCGAACTATTTGGGGTGTTCGCGGCAAGTTCGTGTGAACTTTAGAACCCTGTTAAAGTCTATGGGACTCAAACGTTTGAAATCTAAAGTGCTAATTTTAAAGGCTAATATGCAAGTTATTGTAATAAAAAGTGTTGGGGACCCGGGTCCTGTCCCAGGGGACATGTATCAATGCAAAAAAAAGTTTTAAAAACTGCAGTTTTTTTGGCAGTAGTGATTTTAATAATTTCTTTAAGTGAAACAATAAAAGTGAAATATTCCTTTAAATTTCGTACCTAGGGAGGTGTATAGTATGCCTGTAAAGTATCGCTTGTTTCCTGTGCTTAGAACTGTCCCTGCACAAAGTGTCATTTTTGAAGGAAAAAAAGGAATTTAAAATCACTCGCGGCTATAATGAATTGTTGGCTCCCGGCAATACAGAGAAAAGTCATTCATAAAAAAAAAAAAGTGTGGGGGTCCACGGCATTTTTTTTTAAATTTGGGGTGGAGTTCCCCTTAAAATCCATACCAGACCTGAAGGGTCTGGAATGGATATTTGGGGAGAACCCTACATAATTTTTTTTTTATTTGACACAGGGTTCCCCTTAATATCCATACCAGACCCTAAGGTGAGTGATTTTAAATTACTTTTTTCCTTCAGAAATTACGTTTTGTGCAGGGACAGTTCTAAGCACAGGAAACAAGCGCTACTTTACAAGCATACTTTACACCTCCCTAGGTACGAAATGTAAAGGAATATTTCAATTTTATTGTTTCACTTTAAGCATTATTAAAATCACTGCTCCTGAAAAATGTCCGCTTTTTAAAACTTTTTTTGCATTGATACATGTCCCCTGGGGCAGGACCCGGGTCCCCAAACACTTTTAGGACAATAAATTGCATATTAGCCTTTAAAATTAACACTTTAGATTTCAAATGTTCGAGTCCCATAGACTTTAACAGGGTTCTAAAGTTCACACGAACATTTGGTGTGTTCGCAAGTTCTGATGCGAACCGAACAGGGGGGTGTTCGGCTCATCCTTACTCCCCATTAATGGCATTCAGTGTGAGGCATTGGATGGATTTGGCTTTAGTTTGATCACATGACAGATTGTTGCCACAAGTCATTGTCACAATTAAGTGGCATGAACTGAACATAACATACCAGAGATCACCAATCAACATCTTCTAACTGCTAATTTGTCTTCCCAATCAGTGTTTCTCTACTTCATACTATTGTAGCACCCTCCTAGGTAGGTGCTATTAGAGAGTATAGTTTTTGCTCTTTCTGCTTACAAAGAAGATTGTCAGGCAAAACGTGAAGTGCTCTCTGCCTACCAGGGTGCAGGTAGATCTATTAGTAAGGTCTGCTCATTGTGCTCAGGTGCAGCTCAGCTTGCCTGAATGTCCCACACTGGTCCAATAGGGAGGCATATTGGATAGTGGGACGGGACTCAGCAAGTGAGGGCACAGGCGTTCTTACAGCCCTGGCTACTGGCAGAGCAAAGTGCCTCAATGCATGCTAGGATACTGTGTAAATGCCAAGGGCACATGTGCTTGGGATCTTTTCAGCTGGAGAGTGTAGAAGTTGTCATGCAGTCTTTGTTAGTCGACCTGATGCCGCGTACACACAATCATTTTTTTCGGCATGAAAAAAACAACCTTTTTCGGTCTTTCCCAGTGATGTACGAGGGTGTGTCAGAGGGGGCGGGGTCACATGACGGGTGGCCGCTTCCCCTATATAAGTAATGTCAAAGCTCCAGCGCGTCATTCCGCTGGGCTGTGTCCAGCGGAGAGTGGAGCTCGCCTGCTGCGCTCTGGACGGATGGATCTTCTCATCGCTGGACCGGACCGCTGATCATCCGTCGCATGATAAAAGACAACGTTGGAGCAGGGAGCCGTATCGACAGTGGATTACCACCGCTGGATTTTTTTTTTTAATAATAAAGGAATTTTTTCTACGGTGTCTGTGTGTATTTTTTTAACTATTTACACTTCCTTCGTGAAATGGTAGAGGTACAGTGTACACCATTACCAATTCACATAGGGGGGGCAGGATCTGGGGGTCCCCTTTTTTAAAGGGGTCTTCCAGATTCTAATAAGCCCCCCGCCCACAGACCCCCACAACCACCGGGCAAGGGTTGTTGGGATGAGGCCCTTGTCCCCATCAACATTGGGACATCCTCCCCATGTTGAGGGCATGTGGCCTGGTGCGGTTCAGGAGAGGGGGGGGCCACACTCTGTCCCCCCCTCTTTTCTGCGGCCGGCCAGGTTAACGTGCTCGGATAAGGGTCTGGTGTGGATTTTTGGGGGAACTCCACACCATTTTTTTTTTAAATTTGGGGTGGAGTTCCCCTTAAAATCCACACCAGACCTGAAGGGTCTGGTATGGATATTTGGGGGGAACCCCACGTAATTTTTTTTGTTAAATCGACGGCGGGGTTCCCCTTAATATCCATATCAGACCTGAAGGGCCTGTTAATGGAATTTGGGGGGACCTCCAGGCTTTTTTTTTTTATGAATGAATCATCTCTGAATTGCCAGAGCCGACAATTCATTAGAGCCGCAAAGCCGGTTTTAAATGCCTTTTTTTCTTTCAGAAATGACACTTTGTGCAGGGACAGTTCTATGTACGGGAAACATGCGCTTTTTCACATGCTGACTTTACACCCCCCCCCCAGGTACGAAATTTCAAGTAATATTACACTTTTATTGTTTCACTTTTAGCATTATTAAATTCACTGCTCCTGGAAAAACGGCCGTTTTTAAAACTGTTTTTTGCATTGATACATGTTTCCTGGGACAGGACCCAGGTCCCCAAACACTTTTTAGGACAATAACTTGCATATTAGCCTTTAAAATTAACACTTTAGATTTCTCCCATTGACTTTAACAGGGTGTTCCGCGGCTTTTCGAATTTGCCGCGAACACCCCTGATTGTTCGTTGTTCGCCAAACAGGCAAACAGGCAATGTTTGAGTCGAACATGAGTTCAACTCGAACTCGAAGCTCATCCCTACTTGCGATTATCGATAGCAATAATAATTTTCTTCTCCCAGGGGGAACGATGTCTGGGCAGGAGGGATTCCCCTATCACAGGGGTGTTAAACTCAATTTCATCGTGGGCCGCATCAGCATTATGATTGCCCTCAAAAGGCCAGTTGTATCTGTAAGATTAGATGTCCAGTGCATCCCCTCCCCTTACATTAGATGTCAAGAGCCACCCCACCATCAGAAGTTAAGTCCCCCACTCTCCCTTACATCACAGTGCACCCCTTTACCTTATGCTGCTGCTGGGAAGAAGATGGATGCATTGATGAAAGCAGAAAGTACAGGGACTGGAGGAGAACCAGAAGAGGGCTGGAGCTATCCTGCAGCTGCAGGAAAGGTGCAAGGGCCACATGAAATGGCCTGGAGGGCCGGATTCGGACACGGGTCTTGTGTTTGACACCTGTGCCCTATCAACACTGTCTGTGTTGATAGGGAAATCATGCAAATTTCTTTGCTGCACCCCGCAGTTGCAGGCAAGAAATCCACACCGGCAATGACCTGCCTTACCATCCATCTTAGATTGTAAGCTTCAACGAACAGGGGCCTCTGATTCCTCCTGTATTGAATTGTATTGTATCTGCTCTCATGGTGTGCAAACTGTTGGCACTATATAAATCCTGTATAATAATAATAACAACAATATTAATAAAAAAAAACACATAAAACCCTTCTTATCACAGTAACTCCAACAATCATAGAATAAGATGCACATAAATAAGTTTAAATAGTGTCATCAACTCCCAGTTGGCTAAAATCACTTTTTCCAAGAAGAGGCTTCTCCCTCTTGATGTGAAGTGTACATTGTTAAGAATGAACGGTATTCTAGACAGAGTCTCATAGGGGTAAGTCTAACAAACTAACAGGATTCTGATTAATAAACCCAGATAGGCAAAGATCACATCGGGGAACCTTCACAGCTTACTGCGCTGTTAGCAACGGCAGCATATTTTCAGCCCCATTTCGCAGCCAAGACTTACGATCTTTAAATGACCCCCACTGTGCTATACATGGAAATAGCTAAAACTCAGTATGTCAGTTTACTGAGTCATTTCACTGTGACTACTGGAGCCTGTCTTGAATGATAACAAAGATATTAATCTGGTGGCTCCCATATTTTATACCTTTCCGCTTTCCAAGTTAGTGACTAAAGGATTCTATTCATGACAACATTGTAAGGTTACCGGATGAATCAGGAAGGTTGTAGCTGGAAGAGATTACAATATACCTAAGATAGGCACCCTTTCTGTATAAACACAAATGTTGAATGACTATAGCAAATATGAAATTATTTTAATGAAAAAAGGTAATTTTTTCCCCAAATATGGTTAAAAGTAATAATATGAAGCAATTATTACTCTTATCTTTATCTACTACTATTCCCCCAATCCTAGTGTCATTTAGGTACTCCAGCATTTTGATGGTTGGTACGATTGTTCTCTTCCTGTACTTGAACTGAAATTAACTTTCACCGTAAAATAATTTTGGTGGTTGGTAAGCTTTTTCTCGTCCTGGGTTTGAAATTTCTTTGTAAAATTATTATCAGGACCTGGGCTTTAACCTGGGACCTCTTCTGTGTCTGGTAATGCCTCTTCCTATTGAGCTATCTGGGATGCTGGGCAGCTCCCTGCCTGATCTATTGGACAACCCTGCCTTGTGTCTTGATTGCTGTGGAACCTTGAACTCCTTACTCATCCCACGAACTTCCTATATAATCCTCACCTCTGCACTTCCTCTTTGCCAGGTTATTGTGCCTTCTCAGCCAGTGCCTTACACCTGTCTTCCCTGCTGTATTTTGCTACTGTAACGAAACGTCCCACACTGCACTTGAGTGCTGTTGTCATATACCGCTTCCTATCAGTCTGGGTATAGATAGCAGATATTCAAACCGTTCACAAGCACACAACGAGATGATACTTGTTTGTCTGCTGAACATGGACTGTTTATTAGAACCAGAATACAAGTCTTATATACAGTAAAAGAGGAGGTTCCTACATCCTGCTCATATTACTCTAGTAATACACAGAAACATAAATTAACATGAGCTAATTTAATAATACTATAAAGCAGCTGTTGTGACTCCGTAATTACAATATACATTATCATACATATCAACACAGAACTCCTTCATACAATTGCAGGGTTAATTAGAACAAACAACAATGGTTGACAGAGAAGCCACACTAGACTAATTTACATTATAGAAGACAACAGACAGACGGGTGGCTGGAGGTGATGACATTAGCATCTCCTTACAGTATATGTCCCACTCCCAACAGTATGAATCAGTCACTCTTTCTAATATGGCATATACAGGGTTTCCAGAGTCTGTGTGTCTTGGGGGGACATGGACCTTAATCCAAAGTAACATCACCTAAAAAAGTCCCCAGGCATACAGCTCACAAAGAGCACCATTCCTCCAAATGCCATGATCACAAGGCAAGAGGCTAGCATTCAGACCCTTCCAAAGCCTCTGTCCTGGGTGAGTCTGTCACAGCTACCACTCATGATCTAACCTTGGCTTGTTCCTTGACTACTCTACTGCCTAATCCCAACCTGCAACTACTCGTTACCGACTTTTTGGCTTGTTTACTGACCATGCTGCTGTTTGACCCTTATCTGCCAATCCGCTACTGGTCCCCGGCTTGCTCACACCCTTGTGGAGAAAACCTGAGGACCGCGACCTGGTACTAGCGTACAGCTAAATCCATCTCTACCATGAGGAGCTCTGGTGAAACCCAGCTAGTACTTAGACTCCGCACCTCAGGTAAACCTGTGTCATCTGCTAAGGTGACTGCCTGCTGGTCACGTTGGTAGTCCTTCAACTGCTATAGCCACTGGTCTTCAAGCCTGACACCTGATTGTGACAATTATTATTATATAATGACAGTAAATCTTATCTGATCTATATTATCTATTATTTCTATTATTGTATATGTTTTCTATAGACAATGTAATGAGTATCCCTTATTTCCCCAATCCTATTTTTTTTTTTTCACACTAAACATATTTATTGAAAGTTAGGTTGAATACATACATGGCATAGTATGGTATAAATAAAAAAAAAAGTAAAAAAATAAAAATAAAAGGGGTAATATAATATTAATTATTTATTAATATATGTGTTACTATCCCTAATACTAATGTAGTTTTTATATCCCAGAACTTTGGTGGTTGGTAAGATTTTTCTCTTCCTGGGCTGGACATTTCTTTGTAATTTTGAAATTAGATGTCATTGTAATTTTTTTTGACAATAAAGCTTATCTTATCGCTTATATTTATTATTGTATACAGTTTCCATGGAGAATGTAATGAGTGTCCCTTATTTCCTTAATCTTATGCCCTGTACACACGATTGGTCAATCCAATGAAAACGGTCTGATGGATTTTTCCATCAGTTATCCGATGAAGCTGACTGATGGTCACTTGGTCAGTCGTGCCTACACACCATGAGTTAAAAAAACGATCGTGTCAGAACGCGGTCACGTAAACCACGTACAACGGCACTATAAAGGGGAATTTAAAATCCAATGGTGCCACCCTTGGGGCTGCTTTTGCTGATTCCGTGTTACCGCGTGTTAGTAAAAGTTTGGTTAGAGACACGCTTTTCTGTCTGTTACAGCGTGATGAATGTGCTAGCTCCATAACGAACGCTAGTTTTACCAGAACGAGCGCTCCATCCCCTAATTTAGTCTGAGCATGAGTAGATTTTTAATCGATGGACGTGCCTACAGACGATCGTTTTTTATCTATCGGTTAGGTATCCATCAGATGATTTTAAAGCAAGTTCCATTTTTTTTAACCGATGGATAAATAACCGATGGGGCCCACACACGATCGGTTTGGTCTGATGAAAACGGTCAATCAGACCGTTTTCATCAGACAAACCGCTCGTGTTTACTTGTCATTAATGTTTAGGTACCTGAGCATTTTGGTGGTTGGTAAGATTGTTCTCCTCCTGTGCTTGAAATGTTATTGTAAATTTATTTTTTACAATGACAATACATTTTATTTTTATCTATCTTCTCTGATCTTTATTATTGTATACTGTTTCTATGCAGATTGTAATGCATGTCCCCCGTTTATTGTGCTGTAAATAACTGTGCAGAAAGTTAGTGATTTGTGAATGTAAAATTAAAAATAATAGTGAAATCATATGACTCTTGTCAAACAACGATATACCAATCTTATATAATGTGTAACTAGTCAATAACGTTTAATGGTTAATACCAATTGGTCAATGTTTAAAAATGTCAAGGAGTATACTTTCTATTTTATAACATGTCATGGCATACTGTGCATAGCCTGACTGATTGGTCATGCAAAGGAAATTTGTAAGTTCTGTATATAATTGTGTTTTATTTTGTATGTATTGCACACTGTGCACACGGCACTAATAATGGCCCGGATTCAAGTAGATTTGCGCATTTATTACGGAGGCGCAGGGCAACATTTTTGCCCTGCGCCCCCGCAAATTTACTGCGCTGCCCTTGATTCACGGAGCAGTAGCTCCGTAAATTGCGTGGGCGCGCCGGCAAAATGCCCGACGCAAGCGCCCGCAATTTAAATGATCCCGTAGGGGGCGGAAATCAATTAAATTAGGCGCGTTCCTGCGCCGATCGTAGAGCGCATGCTCCGTCGGGAAACTTTCCCGATGTGCATTGCGGCAAATGACGTCGCAAGGACGTCATTTGCTTCAAAGTGAACGTGAATGGCGTCCAGCGCCATTCACGATTCACTTACGCAAACTACGTGAATTTCAAATTTCGCGACACGGGAACGACGGGAAAACGTAACATTGGCTTCCCCCTGCTAATAGCAGGGGCAGCCTTACACGAAAACCGCCGTACGGAAACAACGTAAATTGCGTACGCAGGGCTCACGCAACATTGTGAATCGGCGTTAGTTGCAATTTGCATACTATACCCTGAGCACAACGGGAACGCCACCTAGCGGCCATCGCAAGAATGCAGCCTAAAATATGCGGGCATAAGAGCCTTATGCCGCGCATATCTTAGGCTGCAGTCGGCGTAACGAGGTTCCTGAATCAGGAGCATTCGTTACGCCGGGCCAAGTAAGCAATTGCGCTGTGTAACTTATGGTTACACAGGCGCAATTGCTTCTTGAATCCAGGCCAATGTTTTTATTACATGTTTGCATTCTTTCAAGTCCTGATTAGAATTATATGTAAAGCAAGGTGAATTTGCGCTTCTCCTGAGTAACAAATATAAAAATAAATGAATTAGTGATACCAGGTAACCAATTAGTGAGTGATACTAAAAGGTAAAATCCAAATTAGGACACTTCAGGACTCTAATTGGATTCAATGTGTGAAAGAAAAAAAAGGGGTTTGAAATGAAAAAATTTTCAATATGGTGCTGCAAAAATAAGGTTTGCTGGAATATTCAGCAAACAAAGGTATATTGGTAAAGTGATAGTGCGCAACCCACAAACCTAAAATTAAAACAATTCTATATGTGAGGAAAAAGGTAAAAATACCATCGTATTTTTACCTTTTTCCTCACATATAGAATTGTTTTAATTTTAGGTTTGTGGGTTGCGCACTATCACTTTACCATGGTATTTTTACCTTTTTCCTCACATATAGAATTGTTTTAATTTTAGGTTTGTGGGTTGCGCACTATCACTTTACCAATATACCTGATTAGAATTAGTCTGCCTATGTTACGCCCCTTGTTACCATAAACGTACAATTATAATAATAATGTGATACCTACGTAATCATGTGTATAAAAACCTTCAATTGCGTCATAATAAAGCAGAACAGATATTTGGAAAGATGCTGAGCGTATCTTTTGTGTCGGTTCCCTACTGCAGTAGTTATTATTAATTTTGAACTGCTAATCAATATGAGGATAGGAGTTGCCTATCTGTAAAATGTCCATGTCAGTCACCCTGTCTCTTTATGATCTAAATCAGGGGTCTCCAAACTTTCTAAGCAAAGGGCCACATTACTGTCTTTCAAACTTGAGGGGGGCCAAACTGTGGCCAGTGGGAGAAGAAACTGCCCTGGTGTCAGTGGGAGTAAACCATGCCCCATCATTGGTATTAGGCAGATTAATAGTATCCCATCGTTGGTGTCAGTGGGAGGAATGGTGGCCTGTAGTTGGTGTGATTGTGAGGAATGGTGGCCCATCATTGGCATCATTGGGAGGAATAGTGGCCCATCATTGGGAGGAATAGTGGCCCATCATTGGCATCAATGGGAGGAATAGTGACCCATCATTGGCATCAATGGGAGGAATAGAGCCCTATAATTGACACCAATGGGAGGAATAGTGCCCCATCATTGACACCAATGGGAGGAATAGTGCACCATCATTGACACCAATGGGAGGAATAGTGCCCAATCATTGTTATTAGTACCAATAATGGGGCACTACTGGCAATGATTATTATTATTCACAATTTATAAAGCACCAACAGTTTACACAGCGCTTTACAATATAGAGGGGAGACAGCGCAATTACAGTACAGTACAGTTCAGTACAGAAGAGACAGGAGGGCCCGGGTCATAAAGCTTACATTATAATGGGAGGGGGGGTGGTACAAAATGTAATAGCTGCAGAGAATGATTTGATGGGGGTGGCTCGGGGTCAGTTATTAGGTGGGTGTGGGATAGGCTTCCCTGAATAAATGAGTTTTCAGGGATCTCCTAAAGGTGAACAGGGTAGGGGCTGATCGGACATACCGGGACAGTGAGTTCCAGAGGATGGGAGAGGCTCTGGAGAAGTCCTGAAGGCGAGCATGGGAGGAGGTAACAAGGGAGGTAGAGAGCAGGAGGTCCTGGGAGGAGCGGAGGGGACGATTTGGGCGATATCTGCAGATGAAGATGGGGGCAATGTTGTGAATGGCCTTGTATGTTGTGGTTAGCATTTTGAATTTTACACGGTGGGGTAGGAGAAGCCAGTGAAGGGATTGGCAGAGAGGAGCTAATACTTGTAAAAATATATCATATACAAGTACAATTGAGTACCGTCCGTGATACTTTTTTTTATTTGCACTAACATAAAAACTTTCAGCACAAGTTTTAGGGTATGTCCCTGTGACGGATCTCGGATACCCCGTATGGGAACCTCCTTTAGACCTGTGTCTCCTGTCCTCCAAATGCACCCACAGCCTGCAGACTAGTCATAACCAGCCCTTAACCCCTCAATCACGAGACAAGACACGCAGGTGTTGAGGGTTAGACATGCAGAGCATAAACACTTTATTAAGTACCAAACATGCACTTTTTAACACAGTTAGGGACACTCTCCTTAGCCTTGTCATAGAGGGGGTAGGGGACAAGGAAGAACCAATGGAAACTCAACACTTGTATATTCAAACAACTACAGTTGAAACACATAAAGGGATTATGATAAGCAGGCAAATCCCCTGCTGGGAGATGTCTCCAGACCTTTGTCTCTGTGCCATGACCCAACACAATTAAACAAAGCAACACGAGGGGGGATGGGGGTGAAGGGATATAGCATTACATTACAGTACATTACCTTAATGCTATTTTGTCCCTAAGTCTCGTAACCCCACTCTTTGGGAATACCACCATCTTGCATAGGTCTTTATCGGCTAAAAGTACATTGTTTGTTGAATAAAAGTATATATTTAGCCCAGCCGGGCCAATAGTTTTAGGCAGCCGGAAACGACTCCACGAGCCCAGCCACAGATATCGCATTCACCCAGTTCTGGTGAACCGGCGACCGCAGACAGAAATGTCTGGATGTGGTATCTTCTCCAGGTGGTGGGAGACGGCAAGTAGCCCTCCAAATCTCCTGTTCTCTGCTGGGCCATAGTCTGTGGCTTGGAGGCCAGCCCACAGCCCCGTCCAAAACACACAGTGACAGTGGGTTCTGTCACAGTCCCCTTCTTCAAGGTCCAAGCAGTACTGGACTCGCTCCAGAGGACGTCAAGTCAACGAAACCGGTTGAGCGTTTTGACAGAACATCACAACACTTCCGTTTTGCATGAAATGCTAGTTTTTACTGTCTAAATGTGAGTACCCTATTTTACTTATTAAAAACAGTTTGTACATACGGAATCACACTATATTGGGACCTTTTCTCTCCTGCATATGGGGTAATCATTGGAAACACCTCCATAATAGGATGGATAACTGCCAGAGTGCTGCACAGTGGCACACACTGGCCCAGATTCAGAAACGAGATACAACGGCGTATCTCCTGATACGCCGTTGTATCTCTGAGTGCGGTCGGTCGTATCTATGCGCCTGATTCAGAGAATCAGTTACGCATAGATTTCCCTAAGATCCGACTGGCGTAAGTGTCTTACACCGTCGTTACTTAGGCTGCATATTTACGGTGGCCGCTAGGTTGCGCTTCTGTATAGTTACGCAAGGAATATGCTAATTAGGTATTTACGCCGATTTAGAAACGTACGTCCCGCCGGCGCATTTTTTACGTCGTTTACGTTAGGCTTTTTTCGGCGTATAGTTACCCCTGCTATATGAGGCGTAGCTAATGTTATGTATGGCCGTCGTTCCCGCGCCCAGTTTTGAAAATTTGACGTCGTTTGCGTAAGTCGTTCGCGAATAGGGCTGTACGTCATTTACGTTCACGTCGAGTCCAATACGTCCTTGCGGCGTACTTTGGAGCAATGCACACTGGGATATTTTACAGACGGCGCATGCGCCATTCAAAAAAAACGTCAAAAACGCGGGGGTCAAGTGAAATTTAAATAAAACGCGCCCCCAACATCTCCATTTGAATTCGGCGGGCTTACGCCACCACACATACGTTACCCCGCTGTAACTAAGGGCGCAAGTTCTTTCTGCATAAGGAACTTGCACCCAAAGTTCCAGCGGCGTAACGTATCGGACATACGTTACGCCCGCAGAAAGATGCGCTCATCTTTCTGAATCCGGCCCACTGTGAACGCTTTAAACCTCAGGAGGGGTGAAGTATCCGGTGAGTGCGGGCCACATAAAAGCACTGTTTGAGGTGGTCACAGAGTGGAACATTGGAACAGAAGTTCACTTGGCATAAGCACTTTTGAATTGAGACACAGAGAGCACAGCAATTCACCTATTGATTATGGACATTCAACACATGTATTAATATTTGAGCACTTTGTGCTACATTCTTATTTATATCTCATTTATTTATTTATTTCACATTTTATGCACATCCTTTCATCATCCATTCATTGCACACATTGCAGGGTGGCACACTGTTTTTAGACACTAAAAACCAAGGGCCATATTCACAGAAGAAGTACGCCGGCGTATCTACTGATACACCGGCGTACTTTCAAATTTGCCACGTTGTATCTTTAGTTTGAATCCTCAAACCAAGATACGACGGCTTCTGGCTTCGATCCGACAGGCGTACAGCTTCGTACGCCTTCGGATCGTAGCTGCAATAATTCCGTGCCCGCTGGGTGGGGTTTGCGTCGTTTTCCGTGTTGGGTATGCTAATTAGCTTTTTACGGTGATCCACGAAGGTACGCGCGGCCGTCGCATTCTCTTACATCATCGCTAGTCGGCTTTTCCCGGCGTATAGTTAAAGCTGCTGTTTTGTGGCGTATAGATAGACTTGCCATGTTAAAGTATGGCCGTCGTTCCCGCGTCGATTTTTTTTTTTTTTTTGCGTAAGTCGTCCGTGAATAGTAAAGGACCTAACGCACCTCGAAGTTAAAAATCAGTGCGACGTCATTTCGCGCAAAGCACGGCGGGAAATTTCAAAACGGAGCATGCGCATTTCAATCGGCGCGGGGACGCGCTTCATTTAAATGAATCACACCCCCTACCCGCCCAATTTGAAATACGCGCCGAGAAATACACTACGCCGCCGTAACTTACGGCGCAAAATCTTTCTGAATTCGAAATTCCGCCAGGTAAGAAACGGCGGCAATTGTTTCTGAATCTGGCCCAAAGTTTATATTTTTTTTTAAATAACAAACATGTTATACTTACCTCCACTGTGCAGCTCGTTTTGCACAGAGTGTCCCTGAACGCTGTCTTCTGGGGTCCCTCGGCGGCTGTCTCGGTTCCTCCTCGCAAAAGCTTTCCACCTTCATGCGAGCGAGCTCGCATGGTGGAAAGCTTTTGCGAGCGCACTCCCGTGATACAGCGGCGGCCGCCGACTGTATCACTCAGCCCCGCCCACCGGCGAGCCGCGTCATCCGCTGTGATTGACAGCAGCGCAAGCCAATGGCTGCGCTGCTATCAATCCGTCCAGCCTAGCCAATTAACGGCCAGGCTGGGAACCGAAGAGGATCATGTGGACGCGCGGGACTTTAGAGGGGTCGGGTAAGTAAAACAGGGGTTCGGGGGGAGGCGGTACCATCGGATGTTTTTTCACCTTAATGCATAGGATGCATTAGGGTGAAAAAACATTTACCTTTATGTAACGGTCACCACCGTTTACAACCTTCCATCCCATCCAAGACAGCTTATCGACACTCCAACCAACAGGGCCCGATCCATCCCATTTGCCCAGAATCAAGACGAGACACGCAGCTCTGTACTTGTTCCAAATGTAATGACAACTTTAATGGTTTCTTCTCAGCTTTTTATGCAGTACAAGGCATTAAAGGAACAATCAACTCCCCACCCACACATCACACCATGGGGGGCTTCAATCACATTCCTTGAGCTAATTACTAAACATTCTAGACATGTCGGCGCCGGGCTATAATTATCATGACCTAATCACTGCACATTTCTTCATTAACAGAACTCAAACAAAACACCATCACACAATGGGTTCCCTTCAATCCACATCGTTAGACAGATGTTCTGTCTCCGACAGACAGGTAGTCACACCTTTACACAATGGACATTGAAATGTCTAGGAGTAGATGCAATTAATAGATATGTGCATTCCCGTTCGTACGAATGTTATTTTCGTACGGAAATTTTCATTTTTGTACCCGCAGAATAATGTATACATACGAAAAAATTTAAGCACCAAAATACGAAAACGACGGGATTACGAATGAGTCGCATAACGAACAACCGCAAATACGAACGAACGATCCGACAAAAATACGACAAAACGAAAACGGCAAAAGAACGAATATGACATCTATAACAAAAGACTTGCATTCTGTATTTTGTTTGAATCCTTTTTCTGTTTGTATGTTCATATGACATCTTATAACAAAAGATTTGTATTCTGTATTTCTTTTTTCTGTTCATAATTTGGTTTCAAAATACAGAATGCAAATCTTTTGTTATAAGATGTAATTTTCGTTTTTTTGAATGGACAGTGAGTGTAGTTAGTTAGTGAAGCAGCTTCTCTTTTGTGCTGAGTACAGTAGTACAGTAAAGCCAAATAAACTTTTCTGTGGATTTTCGTCTGAAGGGAGAGATCAGTTGGCCAGACTTTTGAACCTGGAACCCAAAAATGGTTTTCTGATGGAGTTTAAAAACGAACGAACCTTCGGTAAAACGATCGTTTTTATGTTGGTTGTTAAAAAAGTCTGACCAAGTGTATGGGGCTTAACAATAGTTAATATGGATGAGCCGCGTGTTGAAAGTGCCGCGAATCCCGCAATATATTTACGAAAGTACAAAATTATGAAAATTCACGAAAATTATTGTTTAACAAGTAACGAACATGAATTAAACAGAATAACGAACCATCCCGCATGTACGAAAATAAAACGGTAACCAAAATACGAAACGATCGGAATACGAAAAAATTGCGTCGTACGAAAAACTAACGGGAACGAACAGGAAAACGGGCGTCTTACGGAAAACGAACGGGAACGAACCTAAGGGAACGATACGAAACGGAACAAAAAAAAACGAACATTTTTTCTGTGCACATGTCTAGCAATTAACACCTTTCAACAGAATGTGTCCCCACATTGAATGAGCCAACAACTTGTGATATCTCAAGACATCCTGCAAACATGAATTATTATTGATGTCCCCTGTCCTGTAATTTAGGACATAATTTCTCCATCACCCTATGGCCCTATCGGGCATAAGGTGAACCTAGACATAAGACTCCTTGGTGATGCCGGTACAGGAGTACCCCTCATCCTTACAAAGTCTCTGGGTGTCCCGGGTCATTCCGTTACACTTTACAACCCCTTTAAGGTAGTGCCACTTCTACATTTATACCCTATCCAAGTAGTACTAGATCACAAAGTTTTAGCAGAAAGTAAACAAAAAAAAATCCTCAAAAGCTTGTCTTGAAAAATGATATGTTAGTGCAAATAAAAAAAGTATCACGGACAGTACTGAATTGTTTCTGTTGCAAGTGCACAAATACGGCTACAATCACCTCAAGCAACATATACAGGAACATCTTTATCACATTGCAATAATGTAAACTATCCTCTGAATGCATCCCAAGGCCAGCATTGTTAAATTAGTAGAAGGCACATAGGACCTTGAGAGGTACAATTACATAAAAAAAAAAAAAATACCAATTTTTATTTGAACAATTTTATGGCAAATATATTAGATCGTATCCACTTCCATCATGTATTAATACTGTGAGCTTGCAGGTCTGCTTTGAGGCATGTACATTATCATTGTATCCCATACTAAGCTCAAAAAAAGCTAGCAAGTAGCATCTGCGATTGAGATACTTCCATAGGTCCCAGAGCTCCACTCATTATGGAAACAAATAAAATGTCACACGAGAACCATCATACGTGGTTGCTCATATATAAAATATAAGGTCTTCTATCTGGAGTTCCTTCAGTCACAACTATTTCCCAGGGGTCTCTGACATTTCCTATTGGCTTATGACTCCGCGCCATTAAACGATATTGTGCAAATCTGTTCCTTTTTTTTTTTCAGTTTTGCATATTATGGGTATTGCTTGTGTACAAAGCAGATACACACTCTTCCCTGCTCCCCAATCTTCTTATCAAATAAAAAAAAATAGTTGATAAGGGCTAGGTGCAGATAAACATGAGTGTAGCACTTCCAGAAAGGTTACGACCTGCCCATAAGGTGGCTCTTGTTATGCCTGACCTTCAGATTTTCATCATCAGACCTGTCTGACAACTTAATAATGCAGAGGTGCTGGATTCATTTTTCCCCTCTGAGAAAGCCTGCATAGGACGCCCTTTCTCCTGATTATTTCTTTGCACTCCCGGCTGCCCTTTACAAGCCAACCACAACTCTATCAATCATGCTCTTCTCTCCTCTGTCTCAGCCCCCCCAATCGGAGAGAGGCTCTAAAGCTGCTGTGTGCCTTTTGTCTTATATAATAATAATAAAAGGAAAAAAAAAAATACAATAAAACTCCAGCTGTAACAAATGCTTAAAGCCACAATTCCCCTTTTGGCTAAAATCAGAACACGGAGAATTGGCGTGTCCTGTTGTTGTCATACTGAGTGCAAGCTTCAGGGATCAGGAGCCGGTTTTATTAGATCGTATACTATATTATATTGTCTTAGTAATAATCTATAAAAATAAAAAAAAGTGCAATGCAGCTTCATATTAGATCATGATTTGGGGCAATATAATAGTTCATCACAGCCCGAAATTACCAATACAGGAATGACTGTATTTATAGCTGGCTACACACTTATTCTTAATATTATTATAATACAGGATTTATATAACGCCAACCGTTTGCGCCGCGCTTTACAACATGAGGGCAGACAGTACAGTTACAATACAATTCAATACAGGAGGAATCAGAGGGTCCTGCTCGTTAGAACTTACAATCTAAAACTATAAGATTTAAAGAAAACTTGGAAATGGAAGGCGACTTTAACCACTTAAAGCGGAGGTTCCGCGGGTTGTGGAATTTTTCTTAATATGTGCAATGCTTAGTAATATAGATTGCAATCTACCACTCACCTGCTAGCCGGGTTGTACATCTATCCATTTGTTTTCCGTCAGAAATAAGAACTTTTAAAAACAAATCCTGGGCTTTTCCATTTTGCTTGTGGGCACTGTGAAGCCCACAAGCAAAGACTTCCTGGATTCCGTGTCATGTGACACTCGAGCTAGCGCGAGAATTCGGCTGGCTATTTCTGATGGTCTCCTGTGAGTCTGGAAACGTCACTCCCAGGAGACATTGCACACAGCTCCCATAACGCCTTGAGACGTCGGGGAAAAGGATCGACACGTCCACTTCCGCAGGGAACAAGACCCGGAAGTGTGGATGCAACTGAATTAAGGTAATGGTAGAGACCTGGAAAAAAAACACAGCGGTTTAGACATTTATTAAGGCTGCAGTTCAGATAAATAGAATATTCATTTTGAGGGTGAACCTCCACTTTAAAGACCAAGCCTGTTTTTCAGACTCGGTGTTCACAAGTTTAAAACAGTTTTTTTGTGCTAGAAAATTACTTAGAACCCCCAAATATTATATATTTTTTCTAACACCATAGAGAATAAAATGGCGGTCATTGCAATACTATTTGTCACACCGTATTTGCGCAGCAGTCTTACAAGCACACCTTTTTTGGAAAAAAATATATTTTTTCAATTAAAAAATAAGACAACAGTAAAGTTAGCCCAATGGTTTTTTATACTGTGAAATATAATGTTACGCCGGGTAAAATGATACCCAACATGTCGCGCTTCAAAATTGCTTAAAAATCTCCATAGGCGACATTTAAAAAATTCTATAGGTTGCATCTTTTGAGATACAGAGGAGGTCTAGGGCTAGAATTATTGCTCTGCTCTCTGCGTTGCTTCTGCGCACAAGCTCGTCGGGACTGGGCACTTGAAACATTTTTTTGAGGAGTTTTCTTATTTATTATACTTGATTTTATTCATGTTTACACTGTTTAAAAAAAAATGGGTCACTTTTATTCCTATTACAAGGAATGTAAACATACCTTGTAATAGCAAAAAAGCATGACAGGTCCTCTTAAATATGAGATCTGGGGTCAAAAAGACCTCAGATCTCATATTTAGTACACTAACCTGCAACCTGCATAGGTGTAAACCAGGCCTTAAAGCGGTGGTTCCCCCTAAAACACATTTCTAACAATAGATTCGTAAGACCCGTTACACTGCGGGTAGGCTGGCTTTTTTTTTTTTTTTTTTAGTACTGTACATACCTCGATCTCGGCGTTTCGTCCCTTGTCAGTGGGCGTTCCTAGTTGATTGACGTTCCTCGGACGGGCGCATACGTGACGTCACAACTTTCCGAAAGAAGCCGAACGTCGCTGCGCAGGCGCCGTATAGAGCCGACTCTATACGGCGCCTGCGCAATGACGTTCGGCTTCTGTCGGAAAGTCGTGACGTCACGTATGCGCCCGTCCGAGGAACGTCAATCAACTAGGAACGCCCACCGCCAAGGGACGAGACGGCGAGATCTCGGTATGTACGAAAAAAAAAAAAAAAAGCCAGCCTACCCGCAGTGTAACGGGTCTTACGAATCTATTGTTAGAAATTTGTTTTAGGGGGAACCACCGCTTTAAAGGGGTGTTCCAGCCTTTTTTTAAGTTTATTAAAAGTCAGCAGCTACAAAAAGTGTAGCTGCTGGCTTTTAATAAACAGACACTTACCTGCTCCACGGTTCCAGCGACGCGCCGGCCGGGGCTCCGCTCCCCGCCCCCCCTCGCCGGCCGGCGTCTTCATTCCTAGTGTGGGCACCCGGCAGTGACAGCTTTCGGCTTCACGGCCGGGCACCCACTGCACATGCGCGAGTGGCGCGGCGCCGTCCAATTGGACAGGCGCTCGCCTACAGGGAGGGGCTGCAATAAGGCGATTAAGCTATTCGCCTTACCAGCCCCTCGGCGGAAGGAGGAAGTAGGACAGGAAGTCCCACTCCTCCTGAAGCCCCCACTCCCCCCCAAAAAAATTACATGCCAAATGTGGCATGTAAGGGGGCAAGGAGTGGATTAAGCGGAAGTTCCATTTTTAGGTGGAACTCCACTTTAAGGATCAACCCACAATACATTGAAAATGAGAAGAAGTGAATGTTGGACCATTCATGAGTCAATAGAAACCAGTGATTCCACCCATCATGGAGAGATAATAAACCCTGTACACACAATTGGTTTGTTTGATGAAAACAGACCGATGGACTGTTTTTATCGGACAAACCGATCGTGTGTGGGCCGCATCGGTTGTTTTCCATCGGTGAAAGAAAATAGAACATGTTTTAAATTTTTCCTATGGATAGAAAACCGATAGAAAAAAATGATTGTCTGTGTGGAAGTCCATTGGTCAAAAATCCATGCATGCTTAGAATTAAGTCGACGCATGCTCGGAAGCATTGAACTCCTTTTTTCTCAGCACGTCGTAGTGTTTTACGTCTCGGCATTTTGCACGGTCGGATTTTTGACTGATGGTGTGTAGGCAGGACTGATGAAAGTCAGCTTCATCGGATATGTGACGAAAAAATCCATCGGATTAGATTCCATCAGATATCCGATCGTGTGTATGAGGCTTTAGGGTACGCCTCCCCAAACAAAATAATGTGCCCACTTCTCTACCCCATGACTCCAAACTTCTGAATTCAGTTACTTGGGAGACCACTAGGAATGAGCCGAACTCTCCCATGTTCGGTTCCCACCAGAACCTTCGAATGGACCGAACGTTTGCGCGAACATTTAGAACCCCATTGACGTCTATGGGACTCGAACATTCGAATTCAAAAGTGCTAATTTTTAAAGCCTAATATGCAAGTTTTTGTCGTAAAACATCTTTGAGAACCCGGGTCTTGCTCCAGGGAACATGTATCAATGGAAAAAAAGTTTTAAAAACTTTCGTTTTTTTCAGGACTCCTGAAAAAACGACCGTTTTTAAAACTTTTTTTCCATTGATACATGTTCCCTCGGGCAAGACCCGGGTTCTCAAAGACGTTTTCACAGGCATACTATAGACACCCAGCAGGTACAATATTTAAAGGAATTTTTTTTTTTTTTTTTTTTTTATTTAAACATCATGAAAATCACTGCTCCTGAATCTTTGAGTGCAAACTACAGAGCACACGGCCAGTACACACCACATAGCTTTAGGTGCAAACTACAGAGGACATGGGCAGTACACACCAAGTAGCTTTTGGTGCAAACTACAGAGGACACAGGCAATAAACCACGTAAGAATACTGCAGCTAGCACAATCACCTGCCTGCCAGTAAATTAGGAAGAACTGATATAGCTAAACTATACAGTGTATAAATATCTGTACAACACCTGGGATGTATATATATCCTCTACACACTGTAACATTAACTGACTAGCCTGCCTGCCTGCCTGCTCTATCTACCTGCAAAAAAATTACACTCTCTCTGTCCTCTCTTAACCACCACAACACACTACACAAGGCCGACCTGCAGGCGGCCTTTTATAGTGTGGGGCGTGTACTAAACCCCCTGAGCCATAATTGGCCAAAGCCACCCTGGCTTTGGCAAATTATGGCTCTCCGGTTTTTGCAAGCTGTGATTGGCCAAGCATGCGGGTCATAGTGCATGCTTGGCCAATCATCAGCCAGCGATGCCGCAGTGAATTATGGTCTGTGAAACATAACTCGAATTTGGCGCGAACGACCCGTTTTGTTCGTATTTCGACGAACGATCGAACACACAATGTTCGAGTCGAACATCAGTTCGACTTGAATACGAAGCTCATCCCTAGAGACCACTACTGAACAGACCACAATACTTATGCCAAGTGAGAACGTCCTACTTTCCAACTGTGGGCAGGAGTTTGAATGTACTTTGTCTAGAAAGAATTTGTGAAGGGGTCATTTGAAAGAACTATATTGTATCTGCATCTTGTTGATATCCGGTGCCGGTAACGTCATCAATTAAGGAATTATCTTCAATCAACTATGGTAATAGATCCTTTGCCCTCGTTGACCATAATTAACACTTCAGAGGTCCTCAAGAGCCGCTATTCAGGTGCTGCAATCAGTTTCTAGAAAAAGACCAGAAAACAGTGTCAGAGCATGATGACAGAACACGGGGTTGTATGTTCAACATTTTCCAAGCACATTAAACATGTTTATACTCTGCGAATGTGCTACATTAAAGCAAGAATTTCCCTAGAGCATTTTTACACTACCCAGGCATATGAGCATTCCGAGAACAAGCCATGGATGTCACTATTCAATTGATGTCAGTGCTAAGTTCACCACCAGTAATTGCTAGTAATTATTTTATGCCACATGCAGAAGACTTAGAAGAAGACTCAAGCTGTAGTGTTAATTTTAAACATATTTGCTGTGCAACTGATATTTTGCAGAATGCTGAGATTAATAATAAAAAAAAAAATTGATATCACTTGTTACATCATATTATTTCTATAACTGTAGAGTATTGTATATAATTGCATAGGTTCTTGTAATATGCGATTTTTACTTTTATTGCTTGTATTTGTTTTCTAAGCCACATAACGGGTTTCAAAACAGGAGTCACGCCTAACATTGTGTTATTTAAAGTGTAAACTCTTTAGTTTATTTAACTACTGTATTTATCGGCGTATACCGCGCACTTTTTTCCCCTTAAAATAAGGGGAAAATCGTGGGTGCGCGATATACGCCGATACCCGCTTCCCGCGCTGTGTTTGAACCTTGCCACCGACATATAACGAGCGCAGTACACTCGGGTACACTGGGCCAGGTTTGGCTCCCCTCGCGGTCACGCCCTGTGCCGCCTCCTATGCGAGAGGAGACGAGTGTGGCCGAGTGTGCCCGAGTGTACTGCGCTCGGTATATGTCGTCGGCGGCGTTCAAACACAGCGCGGGAAGCGGGGATCGGCTCAGAAACAGCGCGGGAGAAGCAGGGAGGACACCACCGAGGCCGCAGACGGACGACAAGGCCGCCGATGGACGCCGGGCAAGACACCGACGAGGGGCATTCAAACTGTAAGTATTTTCTTTTTTCCTCAAATTTTCCTTCTAGGTTGGGGGTGCGCGCTATACGGCGGTGCACGCTTTACCACGATAAATACGGTACTTCAATACTGGGCACTTTCGTCCCTTTCCTTCCCAGACCAATTTTCAGCGCTCTCGCACTTTCAATGACAATTGCGCGGTCATGCTACGCTGTACTCAAATTACATTTTTATCATTTTGTTCACACAAATATAGCTTTCTTTTGGTGGTATTTATTTACGACTTAGTTTATTTTTTTTTGCAATATAAGCGAAAAAAGAGCGGAGATTTGGAAAAAAATAATATTTTCTTCTTTCTATTTTAAAAGAAATCCAATAAAATCTAATTTTGTCATAAATTTAAGCCAAACATGTATTCTACTACATGTTTTTGGTAAAAAAAGAAATCCTGTTAAGTGTATGATAATTGCTTTGTGTGATAATGGACAAATGTACGCAGATGATCATGTACAGATGTGCACAGGTGATCACGGACATGTGTGTGCAGATGATCATTGGGACATGTGATTGTACTGTTACATATGTGGGGGACATGTGTTTTGACTGTGTGGGGACATGTGTTTTGGGGACACTATTTTGGGGACTTTGTGTGTTTTACATTGTGTGGGAACACTAGTCTGGTGATCAGTATATAAAAAGCTGTAAAAAACAGCTCATACTCACTGATCACCGGCCGGCTGCAGAGATCCGATCTCCTCTCCTCACTGACAACTTCCGTGAGATGAGAGGAGAGATGATCGCCTAGCAACCGGCTCTCTGTTTACATCACATGACGGCTGTGATTGGACAGGAGGGCTATTCACAGAGCCCTCCTGCCGATGGGAGATGCGCCGTGTCCGGGGGACACGAGCGCACCAGGATTGCGCCGCTGCCCGATCCCCCTCCTTCTGAGGGACGTTTCTGAATGTCCACTCAGAAGGAGGAAGTGCCCTCCCAGCCATATATGTGTAGTGGCCGAGTGGCAAGTGCATTTTGTTATATTCACTTGACAATTGTTTTTGTGTCCTCTGCATACATCCTGTGTTATCTCAAAGCCCCTCCCAGTTTTCTATTTTGGACTACAGAATATTTTGCTTTTAAATTGTGGAGATTAGATAGTGGGACAGTGGCGGTCTGGCAGCATTTTACAGGGCACAGTGGCGACAATTGATGGGCACAGTGGCGACAATTGATGGGCACAGTGTCTGCGTTTGGCATGGCACAGTGGTGACAATTGATGGGCACAGTGGCGACAATTGATGGGCACAGTGGCGACAATTGATGGGCACAGTGTCTGCGTTTGGCATGGCACAGTGGTGACAATTGATGGGCACAGTGGCGACAATTGATGGCACAGTGGTTGCGTTTGATGGCATGGCACAGTGGCTGCATTTGATGGCATGGCACAGTGACGACAATTGGAACAGTTGGGACAATTGATGGCACAGTGGCGACAATTGATGGCATGGCACAGTGGCAACAATTGATGGCACAGTGGCGACAATTAATGGCATGGCACAGTGGCGACAAATGATGGCACAGTGGCGACAATTGATGGCACAGTGGCGACAATTGATGGGCACAGTGGCGACAATTGATGGCACAGTGGCGACAATTGATGGGCACAGTGGCGACAATTGATGGACACAGTAGCTGCGTTTGATGGGCACAGTGAGGCTGCAATTGATTTTTTTTCGTTTGTTTGCACCCCCAAAAATTTTAAGCACCAGCCGCCACTATAGTGGGAGTGGTTAAGCAAGTTACAAAAGACACTGGGTAGGGCTGACGCCATGCAGAAAAGATTGGGTGCCTATCTGACAAAGCCTCTCCTCCCCTCCTTCAGATGAAAGAAAAGAATACCCTTGAAGACTCTTGGGATGTATGCCGAGGGCTGTTGTTAGAAATCACAGAGCCCTGTACAGCCCACCGGACAGTGCCCCCCCTCCAAATTTTTTTAAATAAATTATAGTTTAACTAAAAATCTATGGCCACGATGCTATGCTTCGCAGCCATGGCAGAAATTTTATCTCAGTCGAACAAGACCCACTTAATTGAATAGCGCTGCTCTGCAAGTGCCCTGTAACCAGGAAAGAGGAGTAGAAACCTGCAGGGCTGCAGGGGGACCAAGTGTCAGCAATAAGGCAGTACAGTCAGCACTCCTGACTGCAGGTGCTCAGCCCCCCCCCCCTTTTGAATTGATGGGGCCTGGGTCCAGCACAAGAGGACCGGCTGTGCCGCCTTATCAGCGGCCCTGTGTATGACATAATTTTGGCCTAGGCCAGAAACCAGGAATTGAAGGAATGTAAAAAAAAGTTTAAAACAAGTAAATATTAGGGGATGCTGATAAGTATTGAGCCTTACCCAGAATTTTTTTTAACTGGGAAGCTGTAAATTGCAGGGTGTACCGCCCAATTTGTCTATATTCAATGGTGCAAAAATCAACTAAATATAATTTTAACGTATCTTTCTTTTTCAGGTCCAAAGTGAACATGGCAGCACCTCAATTCAATGTGGAAGAGCATAGGACCATAACCAAGTTCCTGTTTCTCCAAGGGAAAGGTGCAAAGCAGATCCATGATGAAATGTCACAAACTTTGGGTGACAGAGGAAGCGTCAACTTATGTGGCTCCTGCTCCATCCGTGGCCACCTGCTTCCTCCGCTGCCAGTGCCAGACTCCATTCACTCTGATGCTATGGGATGGTGGATTGGCAACCTGTTGATCAAGATCTAGGTTTGTCAATCCGCCACCCCAGAAAATGGACATGCGTTTCCTTGGTTTGAGGTTGCGGGCCACATCAGAGGGCTCCGTAGGTCACGGGATGAGCACCCCTGTGTTACACTTGCTTTTCTCAAGCTTGGGTGAATTTCCTCTCTTGGGGGGTCATTGTCTTTGTAGTAAGCTGTCAAATACAGACCAATTGGACTCAAGTAATGACTTATTTGAAAATATGTGTCCAGCACCCCTCTTCTTGGTCCGATGTCTAGACGGGCTGTGTATATATCAGGGCTGAATGTACAGAAATCCAAATCCTTTTTCAGGGTTCCCTTATATGTTTGCTGTTTGTCTGATGTTCAGCTTCGACATCAAGCAAACCAATAGTTTTATAAATGTAATTGTCTTTCTTATTGACCTACCAAACTGTGTATATACTCTATATCAATGCTTGTTATAGTTGTTCTAATTGTTATGGGCCAGTTTTATTTTTTTTAATAACCCCAGTGATGGAGTCACAGTAGCAGGAAGCCCAGCTGGGTGTGGGAAATACACTGCATCCAGCAAGTGTGCTTGGATCATAGTCTGTTCAATGGCAGCAGGATGCAAATCTGTTCCCAGCTGGATACACACTTTAATGCAGCAACTCAACTATGGCATTAAATCCCACTGCTGCGCATGCAAGAACAATGAGGATTAGAATAGAACTGCTGTACCAAACCAAGATTACAGTGACAGAAATCTACCAGTGATAGCTCCATGGATGGAACTGCCAATATGCCCGGCATTTTTCACACTGACTAGTCAAAAGAATCTGTTGAGGCGATAAATCTGTTTTGGCAACACCTCATTTGAATAGGATGCCAGTAAGTCCACTGAAACTACAATTCTGGTTATTCTTCATTTTATTCTGAAGCCTCGTACACAAGCTCAGTTTACTCAGCAAGAACCAGCAAGAAAACTACTGGCAGAGCTTTCTTGCCGAGTATACCGAGCGTGTGTACGAGGCTTTCAGGTTTCTCGTCAAGAAAACTGCCGAAAATCTCAACGAGAAAAATAGAGAACATCTTCTCTATTTTCTCGTTGTGATTCTCGGCAGTGTTTTCCTGCTGAGAAACCCGAGAGTGTGGATACTTACCTGTAGCCAGGAAAACCCGCACATGCTCGAAATGACTTTGACGCATGCGCGGTAGCTTCCTAGTCATAGGTAGGGTGCAGCAAGATGGCATCGAATGTGACGAGTGCACGCTCGTCATACGCGATGACTTCACGCGTTCTTGCCTTTCAAAAGAACCGTGGTTCCTCTGAAAGGAGTGTCTGTACACTCAGGCGGTTAAGAGATTCTTGCCAAGAATCTCGTCAGGAAAAACAAGGGTTTTTTCCCTGATGCGATTCTGGCCTGTGTGTACAGGGTTTGACTCTTTTGAAATTTAGGGGGAAATTGTTAATGTTCAGCCATAAATTTAACATTGATGGTAAATTATTTTTCCACCTCAGTTATGAATTAATTTTCACTATGAAATTTAAAGAAGTTGTAAATCCTTGTGTTTATTCCACCTTAATGCATTCTATGCATTAAGGTGAAAAAACACCTTGCACTGTCCGCCCCCCCCCCCCCCCCCCCCGAGCCCCAATTTTACTTACCTGAGCCCCGAACTTCCGAGGGAGCGATCCCGCGTCATTCTCCCCATTGCTGATCAGCTCTTCATTGGATAGATTTATAGCAGCGCAGCTATTGGCTCCCGCTGCTGTCAATCAAATCCAATGAGGTGGCCACCGGGGGGGGGGGCAGGGCCGAGTCATACACTCAGTGTCTGAAGGATGCAGAGTGTATGATGCAGAGTGTATGACACGGGAGCATGCCCGCAAGGTAACCCCCTCATTAGAGAGTTTCCCAGAGGGGGTTAGCTATTGCGGGGAGGAGCCGCAAGAACCGTTGAGGGACCCCAGAAGAGGAGGATCTGGGCCACTCTGTGCAAAATGAACTGCACAGTGGAGGTAAGTATGACATGTTTGTTATTTAAAAAAAGTGAACCTATAGTATCACTTTAATAGAGAAGGTTGCCTCGATCAGTTAGATCTAAGGGTAGGGGCTGGTACCATCATCCTTTGAAGTGAACTATTTGGAAATAAACACCTGGGGCTGCTCCAAGCATGCCCCTGGTTTAGAGAAGGATTAGGACTATCTATGGATAAGGCAGGGATTGTAATAAAATTAACAATTTATTTAAGAAAATTACATAATTAAAAGCAATTGTACATAAATTACTGGTAATAAACAGTTAATTACAATTGTACATGGTAGATGCAGATGGTTCCGAAGGAACAAATGAACCCCATTGGTAGTGTGGGTAGTTGAAATGTATGTCTTGACGTGGTCCTCTACATGTTTCGCGACTATAGTTGCTTCCTCAGGAGGAGTCAATCATTCCCACCTATAAGGTAAGTACATTCTCATAGTTACATATTCACAAATAATTGTAATATTTAATAAACAGAATTTTTTTTTAAACTAAATACAGTAGAGCACACATAGTAGGAATATTAAGGTTCCTATTTGTTTGTGCGTTGCTTACCAATATGGACCAGCAGAACACAAAGCAGCACCTATTGAGGCACCCAAAGGTAATTCCCCCACGGCGGACACGGGAGACACTTGAGGGCGTGGATATTTTGATTTTTAAAGAAGAGGAATATAATTAGGTAGTGATATTAAAGGTAGTTGCCTATAAGCAACAACAACAAAGTAATATTTAATTAGAAACAGGGTGAGGAACCATAAATAAAGAAAATTGAATAATGAAGAATGAAAAGAGAGGGTAGAAAAAAGGGGAAAAAAGAGAGAGAGTGAAAAGAAAAGAGAGGTGGGACCCTCCCCACCCCCTCTTTTCTTTTCCTTCGCTATGAAAATTTATGTTTTAAGTGCTGAATCCACAGCAGTTTGAAGGAACCAAATACAATTTTTGTTGATATATTTCATAAAATATCTTAGAGGATCTTGAGTCTGTTTGAGAAAAATTAAAAGGACATTCACCTGCCCAAGGATCCAGTGCCGTCCTCATCCGGGCCGTTTCTTTGCCGGTCTTCGGATTTCCCGTCGCCGGAATGTTTACTGTGGGAAGCTGCCTGTGATTATTTGCAGCTTCACAGCTGGCTTCCCACTGTGCATGCATGGGAAACACTGGAATTTGTGATTGGTCTTGCAGCCTTATAGGACATATGATGTGTCCCAATAAGGTTGCAGGCAGGGGGGTGAATTTCCGGTGGAATTGCTGCAGCGATCTGACCGGAAGTGGGCGCGGGTACCTGTCAAAACCAGGTGCCCACTCCCTGAAGTGGGCATAAAGAAGTACTTTCCCTATAGGGCTAACACAGAGCTTCACCCAAAAGGGGAAGCTCAGCTTTTCTGCCCTCTGCCCCCCCCCCCCCCCCTGCGCTGCCACATTTGTCACCTTTTTGGGGGAACAGGTACCTGGTTTTGACAGGTGCCCGCTCTGACTACCCGCTCAGTTTGCTGCGGCGAAGGGAGCCAGAAGTTCAGCCCCTCCTACTCCCCCCCCCCCCACAGTCAGCCCATTGAGAAAGCGCAGCGCAATTTGCAGATACAGTACTCAGTAGGAAACTGACTGTGAAGCCACAAGGCTTCACTGCCCAGTTTCCCTTAGCCAAGATTGTGGCGGCATCACCGGAAGGTGATTCAAGAATTTAGCCAATGTAAGCACACTGCTGGATGTCTCGACAGGTAAGTACCTTAATAGTAAAAGTCAGCAGCTACAGTATTTGTAGCTGCTGACTTTTAATTAGTATTTTTTTTTTGGGGGGGGGGACTCCTCTTTAAGCTCCACTTTAAGATACATTTCTTGAGAAATCAAACATAATAAGTAAGGGCTGGATTCACAAAGAGTTACGCCGGTGTATCAGTTACCAACGTAACTCGGAATCTAAGCCCGTCGTAAGTTTAAGTGTATGCTCAAACTGAGATACACTTAAACCTAGCTAAGATACGTCGGCCTGCGCCGTCGTATCTTAGGGTGCAATTTTTCCGCTGTCCGCTAGGTGGCGCTTCCGTTGATTTTGGCGTAGAATATGTAAATGACTAGACTTTTTTTAAGGTAAAATTATTATTTAAGGTACTTAAATAGCGCTGTCAATTTACACAGCGCTTTACATATACATTGTACATTCACATTAGTCCTTACTCTCAAGGAGCTTATAATCTAAGGTGGTCCCTAACTCACATTCATATACTAGGGCCAATTTAGACAGAAGCCAATTAACCTACCAGCATGTCTTTGAAATGTGGGAGAAAACCCACACAGGCACAGGGAGAACATGCAAACTAGAGGCAGGTAGTGTCGTGGTTGGGATTCGAACCATCAACCTTTTTTACTGGTAGGCAAGAGTGCTACCCACTACACCACTGTGCCACAGATATATAAATATTGACCAAGAGGGACATTAAAATGTAATGAAGTTTGCAGAACGGGTCCACCAATGAAGGCTGCAAGCTTAAAGCTCCAGCTAAAAAAATTGTAAATGAATAACCCAAAAACAGTAAAAATTAAGAAAATATTTTTCTGCAATACCAACCTCCAATCCAGAGCTGTCACATACAATTTCTTTCCAATGCTAGAATCCTGCCGTCTTCCTGGTTAAATGAAAGAATGGTGCAAAACAGAAGATTTTGGTTATGTTAGTCAAGATGCTAGTAGGTGGTCTGATATTGAGCTGTACAAAAAAGATGGTCTGCTTACCTTACACAAGGGCACTGAGCTACTTAGTGTGGAATTTAGGAGTTTTTTGGACATGCTTTTAAACTGAAATTTAACAGAGATTTAACTGAGTGTCCCTAGCAGGTAAAAACAAATGTGAGGGTTTGTGTTTCTAAGGACTTGGCTCATGGGGTAGTAAATTCAGTTAAAGTTCCTGGTACTATAAATACAGCAGTAGATAGTTACATAGGGCCAGATTCACAAAAGGGATACGACGGCGTATCTCCTGACACGCCGTTGTATCCCTGTTTCTATCTATGCGACTGATTCATAGAATCAGTTACGCATAGATATCCCTAAGATCCGACAGGTGTAATTGTTTTACACTGTCGGATCTTAGGATGCAGTACCGCGGCCGCCGCTGGGGGGAATTTACGTCGTAAACCAGCGTCGGGTATGCAAATTAGGAGTTACGGCGGATCCACGACGGATTTTCGCGTTCGCTACGTCGCCGCTAGTCTAGTTTCCCGTCGCAAATTTAGTCGTCGTTTTAGGTGCCCTAACTTTAGTCAGCAAACGTATTGCTGTCTAAAGTATGGCCGTCGTTCCCGCGTCGAAATTTAAAAATAAACGTCGTTTGCGTAAGCCGCCCGGGAATACGGAAGTACGCTGTTCATCGCCGTTCGAAAAAATGACGTCGCGGCGCGCAAAGTACGGCGGGAGTTACTAAACGGAGCATGCGCAGTAGGCGCGCCTGATTTAAATGGCACACGCCCATTTGAATTGGCCCGCCTTGCGCCGGAGGCCGCCGGCGTAGTTTTCATCGCAAGTGCTCTGTGAATCAGGCACTTGCGATGAAAACTTGCGGCGGTTTAACGTATCTACGATACGTTACGCCGCCGCTCGCCTACGTGAATCTGGCCCTTGGTTACATAGTTACATAGTTAGTCAGGTTGAAAAAAGACACAAGTCCATCCAGTTCAACCACAAAAAAAATAAACAAAACAGAAACAAAAAAACACAAATAGCAAGGGTTGCCATGTCATGTGCACTAATGCTCATAGTTTAGGTAACAAGCTTTGTAACCTGACAGCTCTTATGTTTAGGGTCAATGTGGAATTTGTTGCAATTACAGAGTCATGGTTCAAGGATTCAAACAACTGGGAAAAAAAACAGAGTACACGCAATACAGGAACGACAGAGTAGGGAAGAGGGGAGGTAGAGTTGCCATATCTGTCAAAAATAGCATAAGGCTAACAATTAAATAGCTGTTGAGGTTGAATAAAGATAAAGGTCCATCCAGTTCAACCTGTGTGGGTGTTTGTATTATGTCTCACTCTCTACCACTTCCCATATCGCTGTATATTGTGTATGCTAATATGTCTATCTAAAGGTTTTAAAACCCCTACCCGGCCGGCCTATTGTAAAGTGACGGTCAGGCGGGAGCCCTGTTCTTCTGGGAAGACATCATATGACATCCTCCCAGGGTCGCAACGCTCTCCGGAGCGATCTGTCACCTGTCGTGCCCACTGGACAGCCAGTTTCTGTCCTCATTGGGTAGATATCCCCTTACTTCTTTCCTGTCCCCCTGTCGACAAGTAGAACAAGTAGAGCAATTTAAAAAATGACAGAAGGAACAAATTATAAATTGGACACTAGATGATGACACACACCAGAAGTTTTTCACAAAAAGTTCCATGGGCTAGCACAAAGGAGTTATTAATACAAATAGAGACCAACAACCACTTCTTTTCTTTTAACAATTTTATTTGTTTTGGTAAAATTAAAAACTTAGGCCACGGTGTTGTTCAAGGGGTAACCTGATAATGTATTAATGAAAAATTCTAATAAATATGAAGCCATCTTGGCTATAATACAACAACCCAAAAAATGACACGGTGTCCATCCAGACAATGCTGAACGACTTTTCCCCCTCTAAACAACACCATGACTGTTTTAAGAAAATAGGGAGGGCGGGTGGGAGTCCCGGTCCTGCTCCACAGGGTCTGCAGGTAATGGCCGGACTGCCCTTTTTATCTCGTAATAGGAATAAAATTGATAACAATCAGTGACAGTGTAAAAAAAATATATAAAAAGTAAAATAAAAATGTAAAGCGCCCCCTTCCCTCCGTGCTCGCGTGCAGAAGCGAACACATATGTAAGTCGTGCACGCATATGCAAACGGTGTTCGCACTACACGTGAGGTAACACTGTGAATTTTAGAGTGCTAGACCTCCTCTGTAACCAATTATAGCACTAGACCAGCTGTCTACTCTAAACAGGTAGGGGCAGATCCACATACCTACGCCGCGCCCGGCGCAGATGTCAGATACGCTACGCCGCTTTAACTTACTTTGAGGTGGTTTGAATCCTCAACAAATTTGCGCTGTAAGTTACGGCGGCGTAGTGTATCTCTCGTGGTGTAAGGGCGCGGAATTCAAATGCGGCGAGCAGGGGGCGTGTTTCATTTAAATGAAGCATGCCCCGTCCGTCAAAACTCCCAGGGTGCATTGCTCCAAATGACGTTGCAAGGACGTCATTGTTTTCGCCGTGAACGTAAATGGCGTCCAGCCCCATTCACGGACGACTTACGCAAACAACGTAAAATTTTCTAAATTATACGCGGGAAACGCCAGCCATACTTAACATTGAGTACGCCACCAGATAGCAGCTTTAACTATACACCGGAAAAAGCTGAACGTAAACGACGTCAAAAAATGCGACGGCCGCTCGTACGTTCGTGGATCATCGGAAATAGCTAATTTGCATACTCAACGTGGATTACGACGTGAACGCCACCCAGCGGCCGCCGGAAAATTGCATCTTAGATCCGACGGCGTACTAAGGCATACGCCTGTCAGATCTAACACAGATGCCGTCGTATCTTGTTTGGTGGATATCAAAACAAAGATACGACGCGCAAAATTTGAAATTACGCGGCGTATCAACAGATACGCCGGATTAATTTCTTTGAGGATCTGCCCCGTAACCTGTAAGGGCATTTAACACATTGCCTATAGAGATTTTTATGTACTGTAGTTTGTTGCCTTTTCACGAGTGTGCGCAATTTTAAAGCGTGACCTATTTACTCTGTGTAACGTCATCTTTCACATTTTAAAAAATGGGGTATATATTTCTTTTTTTATTATTTATTAAAGTGTATTTTTCCGCCAAAAATTGTGTTTTCAAAACCACTGAGCAAATACTGTGTGACATAAATAAATGGCAACAATTGCCATTTTATTCCCTAGGGTCTCTGGTAAAAAAAATATGTATAATGGTTGGTGTTGTAAGTAAATTTCTAGCAAAATATACTAAATTAAACAAAAAGGACCAGAAAAAGCCTGGTCTTGGAGAAAAAGAAGGAGGCGGTCATTGCTGCCTTCTCATTCTGGAAATGTCAGTTGTGCTGCCCCTTTGGCCCTCCGCTATTATTTGAACACCGGACTCTTCTCTGCTGTTAGCAAAACCAACAGGCACTCATACCAGTCTTTTCTCTTGTGCCATCTGTCCAGTTTATCAGGGGACCTGAGCCAAAGGTGCTAGAGAGGCATACCTCATCACAGAAGGCCTCTCCACCATTTTTCAATCAATAAACATCTCAAATAGACTCTTGAGTGATACATGCTTTTGTACTGGACGCTCTTCTATAACCATTCCCAATGTTCTCTATCAATACAGATGACAGTCTTCAGCCAATGTACCTGAAGTCATTTTGAATGGTTGGCAAACATCTCATTCATACTTTTGTCGCAAAAGCTTGTCAAAACCATAAAAACGTGTTAGGCTAATCATAAAACTACACACATGCAGTCTACATTAAAATTAGTGTCAGGGCTGGGCTGGGATTTTAGCCCTCCCTTCTCTGTGCTCAGGTTGCTCAGATGTCAGTTAATTGCCAGTACTCATCGTTCCACAGTGGCTCACCCGTTGATCATCTCCTGCTTGTCAGTGAAGCCCACAGCTAGCCCCTTCTGGCTCTTTAAACTGCCTGCTTCATTTCTTCAATGCCTTTGCCTTGGTCAATATATCTAGAGACTCTCTAATGTGTTCCTGTTGAAGACTTGCCTGGCTAACGTCCCTTCTGGTTCCTGATCCTGTCTGCTGCCACTGCCTACGCTAATCTCTGGCTTCTTGATTTCCTGGCTTTCCTGACTACCCAATTTGTCTATTGAACCCTTGGCTATGTTTTGACTAGGTTTACCAGTTGTACCATTTTTACAGGGGTCAAGTCCTGGGGAAAAAAGTGTGGGAACTCCCACCCAAGATCCACTCCCCCACCAAAAAAAATGATACACTGATATGCATAATTACTAAACCGCAAGTTCTTTCTAAATCCCACGATAACTCGAGGCAGACATCCACAATGTCGCCTGAGAACAATGACAAAAGCTCCCAGGAGACATTGCGGCATCGAGGAAGTGCATGAATACCCGCACACTACCTGATGAATCCATATACAGGAATCGGCCAGTAACATAAAGGATTACTAAGGTTCGCCTGCCCCTGACAGTGACTCGATCTGGGCATTGCCGCTTAGCGAAGGATTGGCTCGGGTGGCTCGGCTGCTCTAGTCCTGCAAAGGGAACTGCGTTCCTGCTGTGAAAAAAGTGCAGGAACTCCGTTCCCACGCGTTCCCGCAGGACTTGAGCCCTGCATTTTTACCATTTTTTAAAAGGTGTGATTTTTACTGCATTTTCTGTCTTTGTTTCATGGTTCCTGACAGTCTGGTAGCTGTTATAGTAAACAATTTGGTGGACAGTGTAAAAAGAATGCAGGGGAAACACTAAAAGCTCCACTATCACATAAATCATCATTTACAAAAAAAGATTAAGCATTTTAGCTTGCAGGTAATGCACAAAGCACATGAAGTGAACCAGCTTACTCTCATCTCTGCCCTAATCGATAGTCACAGAATGTTATGGAGACAAGATAATAGTAGATGCCATTATACTGTAAGTGCTGACCTAATTGCAAAGAAATATTGGTTTCTCTGTCTAGGGAAAGAAAGGTGCTGGAGGAATTTAAGTCTGCTCCAGCAGACCAGTTTACATTCATTATCTTACTTCTCATTCGGAGAAACTCCTGTGGGCAATGCTCAGGAAAGCTAACTGCTATCAGCTGGCTTCTAACTACATACAAACTGAATCACCTGTGTGCCTCACATTCTGCACATAACAGTGCGTACGTTGGATGGGAAGTGACATGTCTAGGGAAACAGTTAAAGGCTACAGTATTATTATGAAACATTATCGGGAAGTCACTGAAGTGTTTCTACGCAAGTGCTTTCTATATGTCATGTGTATGAGGATGCAGTATAGTCCATTACAATTTATAATAGCATCCCCAGTGCCTAAGCCATGGTTCAGAAGCTAGGGAAAAAGTGAACATTAATACACTGCCAAATAAACAGCTTGTCATAAGGGCCTATAGAATATCTATTTATACTAATAATTACCAACAAGAGGTTCTATGGGGTTTCAAGGGTGAGGTTCTGACTAAAGCTGGAAAATAGGTCAGTCTGGCTTAACAGTCTATTAAGAAGACCATGGGATCATGAGTTATGCATAGAGCAGTCAAGAATCTCATAATCTATAATGGTTAATGTTTAGATGCAGGCTGTGGTGTTGATTTATAAAAGCAAAAAAAGGCTGTTCAGTTATGCATGGGATGTTGCACTCTGCAAGGGAATTTGCCCCAGCGTGTAGCGAATGAGGTTAAGCTCTGTTGACTTCCATCATCCAATCTTGTGCAAGCAAAAATATTTGTATTTATATTATCCTTACGTGATATTGGGTATACGTTTTTTTTTTTTAATCAGATTTTATTTTTGAAATGTTTCTAACAATTTAAAACCAACAAAAACAACCAATAAAAAAATAAAAAAATAAATATACAATTCAAGGTCAAATCACTGTTCCAAGCAATAGCAACATTGATGCATTTGCTGCATCATCATCTAGTTTTTCCCAAGGTGTTCACAGGTAAAAATATTCAAAAATATTCATAGATATACAAAATTATTCAGAAATTCAAAAGTGATCAGAAATACTCCAGAGCAGATGGTATATAGGTCTCTGACAACCCCCCACTATTGCCACATCCACTATTTATAAACAATTTAAATTGAAATTAGAAGGTGATGTAGCAATCCATTTACTCCAGATCTGTTAAAATTTTGAACGGACAATGGCCCGGATTCACAGAGAGCGGGCGCACATTACGCCGCCGTAGCGCAAATAATATACGCTACGCCGACGCAGCGCAGAAAGGCAAGTATTGAATTCACAAAGCCAATGCTGCCAAAACTGCGATGGGTTTCGAAGGCGTAAGTCGGCGTAGGTGGAAGTGGACGTGAGCCATGCAAATAAGGCGTGACCCCATGCAAATGATGGGCCCAGCGCCAGACAGATACGTATCACCAAATGCGCATGCGCTGAGACGAGGACGCATCCCTCTGCGCATGCTCATAACCACGTCGGAACAACTGCCTAAAATACGCCGGATCACTGCCTACGGCGTTAACGTAACCTACGCCCAGCCACACACACGTCCAACGTAAACTCCGTAAAATACGCCGGCTTGTGTTCCCTGGTGCAGACCTTTGCATGTCTGTTGCTTGGTTACACCTCCTTTATGGGGCTTAACTTAACGCCGGACGTACAACTTATGCGCACATTGCGTAGCCTGCGTTGGGCGCACATACATTTGTGAATCGCCGTATTTCCCTCATTTGCATATTTAAATAGAAAATCAATGGGAGCGCCACATGCGTCCAGCCTAAATATGCGCCCACGCTACGCCGGCGTAGGCAAGTTACGTTGGCGGGAAGAAGCCTGTTTTTAGGCGTATCTTAGTTTGTGGGTCTGGCGCACAGATATAACGGCGCACATTTGCACTTACGTGGCGTATCTTGAGATATGTCGGCGCAGGTGCTTTGTGAATCCGGGCCATTATGTTGAACATAAGTGTATTTTTCAAGCATTACATATTTATCCATTTATCGAATCCAGTCCCCAGAGGTAGGAGAATTGGGTGAAACCCAGCGAGAGGCAGCTTGCGTGCTATAAAAAGAGATCTTATAATAGCCATTATCTGATCACGATCCATGCTACTGGGATCTACCTAGCCCAAAAGACATAGAATGGGGTCTAAAGTCAGCACGGTGTCTTATGATTGGGTATTCTTTGAAAAGTGAAACTTCACCACATTCACTAAGCTCTGAAACAAATTCCTTTGCAAAGTGCAACTTTCCTTGAAAAGTGAACCCAAACAAGTTGTTCTCAGCGCAAACACAACTGTTAGAAGGAAAAAGTCTATAATGGAATATTGTTCAACTTTTTTGCCACCAAACCGGGTTGATATGGCCCTGTGGCACAGTGCAATATCTAGACTGGACCGTGCAGTCTCCTTGGTGACTTTCTTGCTTATTGACCCACCTTGACTTGGCATTGGAGCCGTGTACAGGTCACTACCTTACACTAGTTACAGTTGGGACTGTTTGCTGGGAACGTGCATGGTCCACTCCAATGTACACACCATTTTTGGCACTAGGAGGAAAAACTTGCCAAAAATAACATGAGTGTTCATAATTAATGCTAATATTAGATGTTTGCTTTAGTAGTGTTCTGATATGGGAAAAGTCATAGAGATAATATAGAGTGCAATACAAGGAAATACACTCAAATAAGTTCATGCTGTGAACTAGACATGTGCATTCGTTATCATCCAAATGCATTTTTGTCCGATATTCTGGGATCTTCGTGTTCGTTTTAAGGAAATGATAACGAATGCGCAGAATCCAAAATCCAAAAGATCCAAAATAATAAAAAAAAAAATTAAACATTAAAGCTAATCTCCAGGCAAATTTAAAGAAAATTAAAAAAAAAAAGATAACAAAAACATAAATAATTAAACACCTCCCATTCTGTCTCTTTTTAACCACTCGAAGATCAGGCTTTTTCTAGCACATTTTGTTTAAATCAGTACTTTTTGCTCAAAAATTACATATAACCCTTAAACATTTGGAAAAAATATATTTTAATGAATAATAAAAAAATAAAACCCACACACAATATAAACCGCATTTTTTTAAAAAAAAATTTTGAAAGATGAAGTTACGCCAAGTAAAGTGGAATTGTGGCAAACAACAGTACTTAAAAATCTCCATAGGCGATGCGTTACATTTTTTTACAGGATACCTGTTTAGAGTTACAGAGGAGGTCTATCACTAGAATGTATGCTATTGCTCTAACGTTCACGGCGATACCTCACATGTGTGGTGAAAAAACTGTTTACAAATGTTTGGGCGACTTACGTATGCGTTCACTTCTGTGCGGGATGGGGGCGCTTTAATGTTTTCCCTATTTTTTATTTTCATTTTACTTTTTATTTGTACACTGTCCCTTTTTTAACACTTTTATCCATATTACAAGGAATGTAAACATCCCTTGTAATAGAAATAAGGATGACAGGTCCTCTTTATGAAGAGATCTGTGGTCATAAAGACCCCAAATATTTTCTTTACCTTTAAGCCCCTTTCACACTAGGTGGACTCCGTCTTAACGGAGTCTGCAGATCTCCGCTGAGCCGGCGGATGACAAGTCCCTCTCTGCTCACTGAGCGAGGAGAGGTTTGTCCAGCACTGCTGTCTCCTATGGAGAGATCTGATGAAAACGGACATCTCACTCGATCCGATATGGACGAATGGCAACATATCGCCATTTGTCTGATTTTAGTGGATCGGGTCAGATGTCAGCGGACATCCGACGCTCCATAGAGAGGCATGGATCGGCTGTTCAGATCCGCCGACAAATATGACAGGCGGACCTGAACGGTCCGACTGTGTGAAAGGGGCCTTAAAAGCAAAAGATAAAAAAAAAAGTTGATTTTTTTGGTTTAAAAAAAAATTGCTTCCTCCAAGGCCATAGAGGTGATCAAAGAGGATCTACTCTTTGATCGCCTGTGAGAGCAGCCGGCCACACTGTCAAGTAATTTCTCGGGGGAAACCGGTGGAAACGGTAAGCCTGAGAGACACCAGTGAGTGGTGGGACATCCCCTCCTGCCGCTTCTGAAAATGTTCCAGTGGATCATCAAACTGCTTGGACTGCTTTCATGAGAAAACCAGCCTCTGGCTGTAAAAATTATATGGGGGTTATGGCTGATATATTCAGCCATAACCCCCGGTAAACCCCTTCAAGGCTGCAATGTATATACACGTTTTGCGGTCTTAAAATGGTTAAATAAAGCAACAAAAATTGTGTAACACTATCACAGGGGCTCAAACACAGATATCAGTTGATGGAATGGGTTAGCGGCAGGGCCGATCCTAGGCAGGGTGCACAGGGTGCATTACACCCAGGAGCCTGCAGAGGTGGGGGCGCCGAACATCTAACAGACTCTCTTACAGAAGCCCTCTCTGTGTCCATCACAGAGGCCCCCCTCCAGGTCCCAATAAAGTACTCTGCCTCTGTTCCTGTATTTTGTTTATTGTTAAGAGATCATGTAAGGATCCCAGATTAACCTCCCTGGCGGTATGATTCTTTCTGAAAAAAGGTGCTGAAAGCGGTACCATTATTTTGCATGGAAATTTGGCGTTTTAGATTGCAGGCCTGCAATTCTTAGGAATAACTCACCTAAATCTGTCCAAACCAGAGTCTCTAATAGACTATGACAAAGTTTGAAACACAAAATCATAAATTATAATATAATAAATAATAACAAATAATAATTTAATAATAACAATACTTTTTATTCAATACATTTTAACAAATAATATATTCAGATACTCTGATTTTTTGGGGGGTCAAACAGGGGTGCAAAATCATAATTCAATAAATGTCTCGGGTGTGAAAATCCTTAAAGCACGGTATGGCGCAAAGTCCAACATCGCAATCGAGACAACAGTAGCGCGTTTCTTTGCGTATTTTCCTTCCACTGGCATCGCGCTTGAAGCAGCAAACCACACACATCCGTGTGGGTGCTGTTTTTTTTGGAGTGGGTGGTACATGGTCCAAAAAATGACGACCTGTCAGTCGCTCAGGATTTACAACCCCAGAAGCCCGTCGTCCAGAACGGTTTACCGCCGTTGGCATTTGGTGTTTGAGGAAAATTTGTTCAGCCACCTTCCACATAAAGTCTGCATGGACCATAGACCTGACATTTTTTTTTTCAGCAGGATGAAAGAGTTCCAAAGACATTGCTCCAAAAGATGTCGGAAAATCTTTTTATAATATTTTTTCTGCTGCTTTCTCATTGCAGGGTAAAAAGTCATGGCCTGGTCAGCCCTGTCCACACCTCCCATCGTGTGGTTGTAGTCCAACACCACCTGTGGCTTTCGAACGTCTTTTCCACCTTTGGTATGGACCATGGCGGTCGAGGTATTATGGACCGTGCTCAAAAGGGAAATGTCCTTTTTGTCCCGCCACTTCAGAGCCAACATTTTCCCCTTTTGCCATGCAGCTACTTGTCCTTTCCCGAGCTTTTTATTTGGAAATGCTGACGGTATGTCACGCCGGTTAGGCCTTACAGTCCCATAAGCGTCCGTCCTATTCAGAAGAAGGAACTCGTATAGTTCTGGGGACGTATAGAAATTGTCCGTAGTGATACAGTAGCCCTGGTTGAGCAAGGGCTCTATCAATGAAAGGACTGAAGCGGTTGCCATCCCAAAATAACTGAATCTCGGGGAGAATTTGGTCCCTTTGCCAGTATACAGTACTGAGTTCCAGATATAGCCAGAGCTGGACTCACATAGCATAAAGGATTTTATCCCAAAGCGAGCGCGCTTAGACGCAATGAACTAAATCCAGCTTAGGCGACCTTTGTAGGCCATGAGACTTTCGTCAATTGTAATGTCCCTCTCAGGTATGTAGGTCCGCTGGAAGTTCTGCAGAATCAATTGGTAAATATCCCAAAATTTTTTAAGCTTTGGAGCTGGATGAGAATTCCTCGTTATTTGCAAAGTGCAAATATTTCATTATCAATGAAAACCGATATTCGGACATTACAATTCCAAAAAAAGGTGTGGCCAATAATTTATTTGTGGTCCAGTACCACTTTTGGAGTGGTTTCCCCACCACTCCCTGTAAAATTAGGAGGCCAAGGAATTTCCATATATCGTCGCTGGTCACAGGCTCCCATTTTCTGCGCCTTGAAAATAGCTGGTGGGTAGCAGATTGCTGTTCTTGATACCGATTTGTCTCCAAAACAATTTTGTCGATCACCTCATCGGTCAAAAAAAGTTGGAGGTATTCTAAGGGATTGTCATCCTCTATGTCCACTTTTATCCCAGGTGATCCTGTGAACGGAAACCTTGGGGGCGCTACGTGCTCCGTAGTGCAATCAATTGCACACCAGGTCCGCACATCGCTGGGCACAGGTGCAGGATCGTCAATCACATCGCTTTCTGCATCCGACGACAAACTTTCCCACACGTCTCTGTCGCTCAGCTCCTCCGCAATGGATTCGTTATCGCTGTCGCTGTTTGGCAGCAGGTCGCATAATGATTTTGATGTAGAGGTGCGCTTTGCCATTATTGCTGTGCAGTATACAGACACTGGTACAGTAATGGTACAGTAATTCTGCAGACAGGGCACTGGAAAGCACTGGGGGGGGGGCAATCAAAGGTCACTGTATTTTTTATTTTATTTTATCCAATAATATCAGTGTGTTTTACTGTGTTTTACATTGTTGCTACTTATAGGATTTGAATTTCACGCTGCCCCCCTCCTTCCGCCCCCCTGCGTCGCGACGCTCGCAGGGAAGTGAATCAGGGGAACACACAGCATCAGGCGGACGTCCGCCCGCCGTGCACTGCGGGGATTCATCGCTGGATCGCGGAGAAAAGGTAAGAAAACCTTCTTTCTGCATCCAGCGAGGCAAGCCCGAGTGTGACTCAGGGTTACCGTTCGCAGCCTGAAAATCTCACCCCGAGTCACACTCGGGAATACCGCCAGGCAGGTTAATGAAGACTTTGTGAGGGAGCATCTCTGTGGTGGAGTCATTGCCATAGAAACATTTGTAAAGGGGAGGAGTTAGTAAAATGACAACGCCCATGTGGGGGCGCCAGAAATATTTCTGCACCCAGGCGCCTGTGACCCTAGGATCGGCCCTGGTTGGCGGGTCTCTGTACATGCATGTGTGCTGTGCCAGGCTATAACCCCTAGAAAGCCTTCTGCCTGAACACAGGGTGTAGGTTGGCTGTTTGGAGTTGCTGGATCTATTGTTGGGTAGGTGGGTGTAATGACGGGCAGGGTATTGCTAGGCAGAAAGAGGTAGAGATGTCAGTAATGCAAGCAATAACTTACAGCAGAGCAGTCAGGTAACTGGTCACCCTACTCATAGGCTAGTGGTCAGCAGTGGCCGGTTTCTCAGAATATTCTGAGTGATAAAAGGCAACTTATTCCCTGGGGAATGGAAACACCAAAAGACAAAAGAAACTCTGATTTGTGACAGATCTAAAACTCTGATGCCGCATACACATGATAATTTTTTGGCATGAAAAAAAACGACGTTTTTTAAAAACGTCATTTAAAATGATCATGTGTGGGCTTAACATTGTTTTTCGGCTTCTGAAAAACGACAAAAAAAAAATCGAACATGCTGCATTTTTTAACGTCGTTTTAAAAAATGTAGTTTTTCGGGTTGTAAAAAATGGTTGTGTGTGGGCTAAAACGACGTTTTAAACCCGCGCATGCTCAGAAGCAGGTTATGAGACGGGAGCACTCGTTCAGGTAAAACTACTGATCATAATGGAGTAAGCACATTCATCACGCTGTAACAGACAGAAAAGCGCAAATCGTCTTTTACTAACACGGAATCAGCTAAAAGCGAATAGAAAAGCGAATAGAACTTCCCCTTCAGAGTGCCGTCGTACATCACCATGCTTTTTTCATAATTTTTTAAAAACGATGGTGTGTGGGAAACATCGTTTTTAATGATGAAGTTGGAAAAACCTAGTTTTTTGGACATGCTGAAAAACAACGTTTTTTTTCATGCCGAAAAATGATCGTGTGTACGCGGCATAAGGGCTAGTTTACACTTGCTTCAAAACATGGCTTCGGACAGGCTCTCTGAATGCCAGTCAAATTCCGTCACTAAAAAAAAATGGTTAGCTTACAGTCCTGTTTACACCTTGCTTTTGCTTGGTGCTTCAATGAGGCTTTGGTGGGACTTCAATGAGGCTTTGGTGGAGCTTCGATGGGCCTTCGGTGGGGCTTTGGTGAGGCTTTTTGGGGCTTTAATGATGATTCTTTGGTTAGGTTTCAGTGGGGCTTCAACCATAGTCTTCTATGGAGGGTTTAAATACGCTTTGAAGAACCACTAAAGCTACATGGGGTGTCATTTTTGAAGCAAAGCAGAAGCGAAGCAAAGCAAAAACAGGTATAAACAGGACTGTAAGCTAACCATTTTATTTAGTGACAGGAACTTTGACTAGCATTCAGAGAGCTTTAACAAAGCCTATTCAAAGACATTTTTTGAAGCGTAAACTAGCCGTTAATGTGTGTTGAAGCCGAAGCAAGTGTAAATGAACTCTAACTAAACTGACATTGATTGCTTGCACTTTGAGGTCCATTTAATTTTGTCATTTACCAGGAATTGGACACAATTTTATATAGTGCACAAATAAGGCCTTGTTCACACTTAGCAGAAACGCAGGCAGAAACACATGTTTCTTCCCATGTTTCTGTAACCATGTGAAAAACGCACTACAACACAATTGTGGCGCCATTATTTCTTAATAGCACCTCAAACGCGGAAAGCAGTCGTGCATTTTTCATGCGCAAAAATGTGCAACGCAAATTGCGCTTGGCTCACGTCCAAAATTTGAACTCTTTGGGGTAGATCCACAAAGAGAGTACGCCAGCGTATCTACTGATAAGCTGGCGTACTTTCAAATTTCCCGCGTCGTATCTTTGGCTTGAATCCTCAAACCAAGATACGACGGAATCTGGGTTAGATCCGACAGGCGTATGGCTTCGTACGCCTTTGGATCTCAGATGCAATACTTCGGTGTCCGCTGGGTGGTGTTCTCGCCGTTTTCCGCGTCGAGTATGCAAATTAGCTATTTCCGACGATCCACGAACGTACGCGCGGCTGTCGCATTCTCTTACGTCGTCTCTAGTCGGCTTTTTCCGGCGTATAGTTAAAGCTGCTGTTTTGTGGCGTATAGTTAGACTTGCCATGTTAAGTATGGCCGTCGTTCCCGCGTTTAATTTGAATTTTTTTTTTTTCATTTGCGTAAGTCGTCTGTGAATCGGGATGGACGTAATTTACGTCCAAGTCAAAACAATGACGTCCTTGCGACGTCATTTTGCGAAATGCACAGCGGGAAATTTAGGGACGGTGCATGCGCAGTTCGTTCGGCGCGGGGACGCGCTTCATTTAAATGAAACACGCCCCCAACCCGCCCAATTTGAAATCCGTGCCCTTACGCCGTGAGAGATAGACTACGCTGCCGTAACTTACGGTGCAAATTCTTTGTGGATTCAAAGCTGCCAAAAGTAAGTTAGAGCGGCATAGCGTATCTCACATACGCTGCGCCCATCTAATTGTATGTGGAAATGCCCCTTTAAGCGTGTTATTGGAGTGGAGGGAGGCCAATTTAAATGAATTGTGCCGCTCCAAAAATGCTCTTAAAAACAGCAAAAAAAAAAGCTTTAAAAATGTGTCACGGTAGTGTCCCTCAAGTGTGAATCGGCCTAAAAGACGTTGTAATATTTGTGTCTTCTACTTTTCTTTATATTTCCACATTTACAAACCTTAGTTTGACCCAAACACTCAACGACTTGATAAAATACATCAAATTTAAAGAAGAATTCCAGGTATGGACATTTTATACAAAGATATATTAGTCCAGCTTGGATCAATATACCGTATTTATCGGTGTATAACACGCACCCTAACTTTAAGAGGAAAGTTTCGGGGAAAAAACTTCCCGCAGCCCCCTGTGTATAACACGCAGGCACAGTTTACCCTCTATTTTCAGGGCAAAAAAGTGAGTGTTATACGCCAATAAATACAGTAACTATGTACATACTATATCTGGCCAATGCACCTGGAAGCTGGAAATCAGTGAAGTAGACACCGCTGCTCCAGTTATCTCCACTGACTTCCAGGTCCTGCGCTGAGCCGCTGGTCTGCTGCATTCTGAACACAGGAGGTTGGCAGCTTGGCATGGGCACCATTCAGATTTGTTTGCATTTTTTGAATGATTAGAAAGGGTTCTATGATTGCTTGAGGTGTAGAGGTGAGGAAGAGATGTCACACTCTCCCCCTCGTCCAATCAGAAATCACTTTGCAATCATTTAGAAAATGCAAAGCATTCTTTGAATGGCACCCATGGCAAGCGGCCAAGCTCCTGTTTTCAGAATGCAGCAGGCCAGCTGCTTGGCACAGGACCTGGAAGCTAGTTGTGTCAGGTTGATTTCCTGACACTGCAATTGACACATGATCTAACTTTATCTCCTGGCTGGCTCACCATCTCTTAAGGTCAGAAGCGGTCTCTTGCATACTAACGTAAAACTATATCTAAAATATAAAGAAGCCCATACTGTGCACACAGGAAGAGAAAACACGAACACAGAATGGTTGCGACAAAGTTCTGTCTGTATTAGTTGCGAGTACTGGGCACTAAAAAAGCTGTGTGTGTGGCAGCCATTTTGTTCAGGTTCCAAGTTACCCATGCCATTTTGTCATAAGTGAGACATAGCTTCAGTGACCTTTCCCCTCCTTCAGTTCATACATACACAAGCCTGTTAGAGAGGACAGATGCGGACCCTATCAGTCCTATTAGATAATTCCACATTTCAGTCTAGAAACCCTCATAAAAATGTCAAATTCCCAAGCTTGAGCAACCTGGAAAACAAACATTGGGCCAGATTCACCAAAGAGATACGACGGCGTTTCTCCTGATACGCCGTCGTATCCCTGTTTCTATCTATGCGAGTTACGCATAGATATCCCTAAGATCCGACAGGTGTAATTGTTTTACACTGTCGGATCTTAGGATGCAGTACCGCGGCCGCCGCTGGGGGGAGTTTGCGTCGTAAACCAGCGTCGGGTATGCATATTAGGAGTTACGGCGGATCCCCGACGGATTTTCGCGTTCGCTACGTCGCCGCTAGTCTAGTTTCCCGTTGCAAAGTTAGTCGTCGTTTTAGGTGCCCTAACTTTAGTCAGCAAACGTATTGCTGTCTAAAGTATGGCCGTCGTTCCCGCGTCGAAATTTAAAAATGAACGTCGTTTGCGTAACACGTCCGAGAATACGGAAGTACGCTACGCACGTCGGCGTTCGAAAAAATTACGTCACGGCGCGCAAAGCACAACGGGATTTGCGAAACGGAGCATGCGCAGTAGGTCCGGCGCGGGAGCGCGCCTAATTTAAATGGCACACGCCATTGGCCGGAGGCCGGAGGCCGCGGGCGTAGTTTTCATCGCAAGTGCTTTGTGAATCAGGCACTTGTGATGAAAACTTGCGGCGGTGTAACGTATCTACGATACGTTACGCCGCCGCGATTCTACGTGAATCTGGCCCATTGTTCTTAGACATGTGCACAACAAAAAAAAATGTGTTAAATTTCGTCTCTTTCCTTGGATTCGTAAAGATTCGGAATTTTGTAAGACGCAAGTTTTCCTATTCGGACCCGTTCGTATTTTCGTAACAGTTTTATTTTTGTTTATACTGAATGATTCATAATTCTGTCTAATTTATTTTCGTTGATTCGTGATTTTATTAGATAATAATTTTCGTTTAATGGATTCGTGATTTTGTACTTTCGTAAATACATCGCGGCACGGTCATTCGCAATCTCGTATTTTAGTTTCATTTTCAACACGCAGCTAATCCATATTAAGATAGACTTTCTCTTAAGCCCCGTACACACGGTCGAACTTTTTGCCAACAAACTTCAAATTTTGCGTTTTCCAAAAAATCTGACCATGTGTACGCTCCATCGGACAAAGTTTTTCGGTTTCAAAAGTCCGGCCAACTCCCTTCAGACAAAAATCCATGGAAAAGTTTGAAGTCTGATCGTGTGTACGAGGCTTTACACTGTCCAATGTGACTCAGCACAAAAGAGATAAGCTGATTGGCTAAGATATTAAGTAAGATAATCACTCACTAACTACACTGCCCAGTGCCCATTCGAAAGAACGAAGCGAGTACACAAATTTACGAACAGACAAAGAAACGGATTTACAAAACACACAAATGAAAATATGAACATACGAATAAAAATACGAACAGACAAAGGATTTAAAATACGGAATGCAAATCGTTCGTTATAGATGTCATTTTCGTTCGTTTGTTCTTTCGGTGTTTTGTATTTTAGTAAGATTGTCCAATCATACGTTCGTATTTTTGCTTGTTCGTTATTTTGCTAATTCGTAAATATGTAATTTTCGTATTTTGGTTCTTTCAGCTTTTCAAATGTTCGAATTGATCCGAATGTACGAATACTAACAAATTCGTATGAAAATCTATTCGTTACGAACGGGAACGCACATGTCTAATTGTTCTTGCCAGCTCACCCCTATTGTAAATATCTTATGCCGCGTACAGACGGTCGTTCTTTGTGATGAAAAAATACGACGTTTTAAAAAACGTCATTTAAAATGATCGTGTGTGGGCAAAACGTCGTTTTATGTCTTCAAAAAAACGACAAAAAAAAAATTCGAACATGCTTGAATTTTTTATGTTGTTTTTCAAAACGTCGTTTTTTGTTTCACAGAAATTGACCGTGTGTAGCAAAAAACGATGTTTAAAACTACGTTTTTAAACCCGCGCATGCCCAGAAGCTAGTTATGAAGCGAGCTTCAATGGATAAAAGTGGTGAACGTAACCTCGCTTTGCTAGAGCATTGTGAAAAAATGATGGTGTGTAGGCAACGTCGTTTTTGAAAATGAAGTTTCAAAAACGTCATTTTATTTTATGATTTAAAACGTCGTTTTTTTTTCATCACAAAAAACGACCGTCTGTACGCAGCATTAGCTGAGTCTTTAGGAATACACATGTCTGGGTCTTCATCTTGGTAAAATCCATAATTCCAGTGTATTTAATAACTTCGGAAATAATAACCGGACAGCCAGAATAGGGACATATTTACCTCTCTCAGCAAACTGGGCATCCGAAACCTGTCATATCTATATTCATTCTGAAGGTACCGTATTTATCGGCGTATACCGCACACTTTTTTGTACCTTTTTGTACCGTCACCTTTGGCACCAACACTTTATTTACATTCTTGTTTCATCATTTTGGATCGTATTATCTTTACACTATTATAATAAGCACTTAGGGCCTGATCCACAAAAGGGATACGCCGGCGTATCTACTGATACGCCGTCGTATCCCTGTTTCTATCTATGGAACTGATCCACAGAATCAGTTTCTCATAGATAGGCAGAAGATCCGACATGTGTAAGGGACTTACACTGTCGGATCTTAGGATGCAGTACCGCAGCCGCCGCTGGGGGCATTTCTCGTCGAAATCCAGCGTCGGGTATGCAAATTAGCACTTACGGAGATCCACAAAGCTTTTAAGCTTCGTTTTTTTCTCCGTAAGTATTAGTTTGCCGTCGCAAAATTAGGGCTGCTTTTACAAAGTGTAAAGTTAGTACACCATGTAAAAGTAGACCCTTCTTTCCCGCGACACTGTAAATTTTTTTTTTACATTTTTTTTTTCCAGACGCATCTCTTTTTTTTTCCGACGCAACTTTTTTTACCTGGCGCGATTCACAAAACTCGGCGTAACGTAATTTCGCGCAATGCACGTCGGGAAAATCGCGTCGGGAGCATGCGCAGTACGTCCGGCGCGGGAGCGCGCCTAATTTAAATGGGACTCGCCCCATTAGATTAGGAACGCCTTGCGCCGGACGGATTTAAGTTACACCACTCAAAATTTATAGGTAAGTGCTTTGTGGATCGGGCACTTAGGTAGAGATTTTGCGGCGGTGTAACTTAAACGGGAAAAATTAAGTTAGGCAGGGTTTTTGTGGATTAGGCCCTTAGCACTTTATATCATTTACACATCATTTTGTTTTCTATTACTTAGATCGCAGCATCCATTCATTTATTTTATAACATGTTTGTTATTTTTAACTAAAAAAAAAAAAAAAAAACAAGACTTTAAAATCACTTTAAAAAGGGGGGGAGGGTTTGGGACTTTAAATGAGATGCGTTTTTAGCAGTATGACATTAAATATATATATATTGGGGCAGATCCACAGAGAGAGTACGCCGGCGTACTTTCAAATTTCCTGCGTCGTATCTTTAGTTTGAATCTTCAAACCAAGATTCAACGGCATCTGGGTTAGATCCGACAGGCGTACGGCTTTGCACGCCTTCGGATCTTAGATGCAATACTTCGGCGTCTGCTGGGTGGAGTTCACGTCGTTTTCCGCGTCGGGTATGCAAATTAGCTATTTCCGACGATCCACGAACGTACGCGCGGCCGTCGCATTCTCTTACGTGGTCTCTAGTCGGCTTTTTCCGGCGTATAGTTAAAGCTGCTGTTTTGCGGCGTATAGTTAGACTTGCCATGTTAAGTATGGCCGTCGTTTCCGCGTTTAATTTGAATTTTTTTTTTTTGCGTAAGTCGTCCGTGAATCGGAATGGACGTAATTCACATCTATGTTAAAAAAAATGACGTCCTAGCGACGTCATTTAGCGCAATGCACGGCGGAAAAATTTAGGGACGGCGCATGCGCAGTTCATTCGGCGCGGGGACGCGCTTCATTTAAATGAAACACGCCCCCTAATCGCCGATTTGAAATATTGAAATACGTGCCGTTACGCCGCTTGAGATACACTACGCCGCCGTAACTTACGGCGCAAATTCTTTGGGGATTCGAACCAGCAAAAAGTAAGTTACAGCGGCGTAGCGTATCTCACATACGCTGCGCTGATCTATTTCTATGTGGATCTGCCCCTGTGTTTTTTTCCCAAATCTTCTGTCTTTTTTTGTTTATAGCGCAAAACATAAAAATTGCAGAGATGATCAAATACCACCAAAAGAAAGCTCTATTTGTGGGGAAAAAAATGATAAAAATATAATTTGGGTACAGTGTTGTATGACCGCGCAATTGTCATTCAAAATGCGTCAGCGCTGAAAGCTGAAAATTGGTCTGGGCAGGAAGGGGGTTTAAGTGCCCAGTGATGAAGCGGTTAAACAGTTCTAAAAAAGGCCTGGTCAGCACATTATAAATGCTTTTTCATGCTCTCCTTTTTGTATCTTCTATCATGGTATTACACTGCACTTTGCTGTATCCTCCACTACCCTTCCTGCAGGGCTGCACCAAAAAAAATAAAAAAAACATTATTTTCTTTGTGGGCAAAACCAATCACAGATTATAAAAGTGGCATACCACTAGGTTTTTTGGAAGTACTGGATTTATTTTAACATACTAATTAAACTGCTAGTCCAAATGTTATTTTGCGAGGCACTAGGGCTTCCTCTGTAATCTCATCACCATTACCAGAGCCTGTCGTTCATTGCTCCCCAAATGACAGCCAGGCAAAACGGGCTTGAAAAGTTAATTGTCCAACTAATTTGTTATACTTTTGTGGCTGAATCAAAGTCTTTCAATAACATTTGATGCTGTGACTGAAGCAAGATTATCAAATTGTAAAAAAATACTGCGGAGCTTGCATTAGACGGAGCATTTCTCGCTGGTAATAAACTTTTTGCAGCTGTCTTTTGCAAAAGAAAAACACGGCAAGATTTCGTAGGCTTATGCTTAAGCTGAAGTCAAGCCAGAGAAAACCAAGTGCTCAAACCTCTTGCCAGACTGGAAGGGACAAAAAGTTCAATATTTTCCTTAGGCAAAGTTACCACACTCGGGCTGTGCCAAATGCTATTTTAATCATCAAATGAAAATATGATCTAGGCACTTACTATTCACCCCCCAAAAAAATTAGGAGCAATATATTATTAGAATAAATATTATTTCTTTAAAAAAAAAAAAAAAAATTCTGTAATTATAATTATATTGAACACGTTTTGTGTCAAATAACATCCAGGAAAATTAAATTGCTCTTTTCCCAGTGGCTGAATATTTAAGAAATACATAAAAAAATAATCATTACAGTAAGTTCAAATATAACCTTTCCATTAAACAAGAAAAATCAGTCCAATGCTTGCTAAAATAATATAATTTAGTGTTTCTTTATATTTAGAGCAAGCCAAAGGCTTTCGCCATTTTCATTTGCATTTACGAAGAGAAAAAAAATATACATTTTACAATAACACAGTAAACTTTCAATACATTAGACAATATTTCTCTTATAAGCTATTACATTAAAGCAGGTTTCTAAAAAAATAAATAAAAAATAACCGTGGTGGAGTCAATTTATAAATGAATAGTGAGAAAGCAAGAAAATACGATTCCGAATTAATGCTTGCCAGCATTAAAAAAGCAAAACCAAAAAACTCCAGATTATATTATTATTTATTATTATTTAGGTACTTATATAGCGCCGTCAATTTACGCAGCGCTTTACATATACAATGTACATTCACATCAGTCCCTACCCTCAAGGAGCTTATAATCTAAGGTCCCAAACTTACATTCATATGCTATATGCTATGGTTATTTACATAAAGGGTCAGCAAATAACTATTTACCATTGATAGTTACTTTTTATATGCTTATATATTTTTGTATATACTAGGGCCCGGATTAACGTAGAGCGGAGTACATTTGTGCGGGCGTAGCGCATCTCATATGCGCTACGCCAACGTAACATAGAGAGGCAGGAACAGTGGGCCAGATTCATAAAGAACTGCGGCGGCGTAACGTATCGTCTTTACGTTACACCGCCGCATTTTTTCATTGCAAGTGCCTGATTCACCAAGCACTTGCGTGTAAACTTACGGCGGTGTAACGTAAAGCCGTCCAGCGCAAGCCCGCCTAATTCAAATGGGGCGTGTACCATTTAAATTAGGCGCGTTCCCGCGCCGAACGTTCTGCTCATGCTCCGTGTGAAAATTTCCCGACGTGCATTGCGTGAAATGACGCCGCCTGACGTAATGTTTTGATTGGCGACGTGCGTAACGTACTTTCGTATTCCCGGACGTCTTACGCAAAAAAAAAATTGAAATTCGACGCGGGAATGACGCCCATACTTTAACATGGCTCGTCTAAAGTTAAGCCATGAAAAAGCAGGCCTAACTTTGCGACGAGAAAAACCGACTAGCGACGATGTAACGAACGCGCGTACCTTCGTGGATCGCCGTAAAAGCTAATTTGCATACCCGACGCTGGAAAACGACGCAAACTCCACCCAGCGGCGGCCGAAGTATTGCATCCTAAGATCCGAAGGCGTACAAAGCCGTAAGCCTGCCGGATCTTAGCCAAAAGCCGTTGTATCTTTTTTGTGAATTACAAATAAAGATACGACGCGGCACATTTGAAAATACGCCGGAGTATCAGTAGATACTCCGGCGTATTTACTCTGTGAATCTGGCCCAGTATTTACAAAGCACTTGCTCCCTACGTTGCGCCGGCGTATCGTAAATTGGTCGGCGTAAGCCGGCCTAATTCAAAGTAGGAAGGAAGTGGGAGTGATCCATTTAAATGAAGCGTGACCCCATGCAAATGAAGGGCCAAACGAACGGCGCATGCTCAGAATCACGTTGAATATACTCCCCAAGATACGACGGCTCAATGCCTACGACGTGATTGTAACCTACGCCCAGCCCCATTCATGTACGACTTACGTAAACGACGTAAAATACGACGGCTGTTCCCTGGTCCATACCCTAACATGACTTACACCTGCTTTATGAGGCTTAACTTTACGCCGTTCGTACGTTCGTGAATCGGCGTATCTCGCTCATTTTCATATTTGACGCATAAATCAATGGAAGCGCCCCTTGCGGCCAGTGTGAATATGTGCCCAAGATACAACGACGTGGAAACTTACGTCGGTCATATGAAGCCAAAATTCAGGCGTATTTTACTTGCAGAATCAGGCACATAGATACGAAGGCGCATCCATGCACTTACGCGGTGTATAAGTAGATACGTCGGCGTAAGTGCTTTAAGAATCCGGGCCTTTATGTATTAAAAGATATAGGGCCAGATTCACAGAGAATTGCCCAGGCGCAGCGTATCAGAGATACGCTACGCCACCGTATTTTACCTGGTGGAATTTCTAATCCAGGAAGATTTTGTGCCATAAGTTACGGCGGCGTAGTGTATTTCTCGGCGCGTATTTCAATTTGGGCGGGTAGGGGGCGTGATTCATTTAAATGAATCACGCCCCCTACCCCGCGCCGCCGATTGAACTGCGCATGCTCTGTTTCGAAATTTCCCGCCATGCTTTGTGCGAAATGACGTCGCACCAACGTCATTTTTTGAACTTCGACGTGAGTTACGTCCTTTCCTATTCACGGACGACTTACGCAAAAAAATTAAAAAAATTGACGCGGGAACGACAGCCATACTTTAACATGGCAAATCTATCTATACGCCACTAAATAGCAGCTTTAACTATACGCCGGGAAAAGCCGACTAGCGACGATGTAAGAGAATGCGACGGCCGCGCGTACCTTCGCGTATCGACGGAAAAAGCTAATTAGCATACCCGACGCGGAAAACAACGCAAACTCCACCCAACGGGCGCCAAAGTATTGCACCTACGATCCGAAGGCGTACGAAGCCGTACGCCTGTCGGATCGAAGCCAGAAGCCGTCGTATCTTGGTTTGAGGATTCAAACTAAAGATACGACGCGGCAAATTTGAAAGTACGCCGGAGTATCAGTAGATTCTTCTGTGAATCTGGCCCATTGCTTTTAAATTTATAATTTATAATGAATGAATTTAAAATATAATTCTTATAAATTGTTGTATTTGCATAATTGGTAACTTTATATACCCTTCATTCTCTGTACTTTATCTTTTCTTTAACTATACAATACATTTTATTGTGGAAAAAAAAATTAAAATTGTTGTAATGTCTATGGTGGTACAATGAAAGTCTATATTGCCTAAATAATTTTTTTTCTACATACAGTATTAATTTTGGGAATCAAGTACTGTTTATTAGCATGTAATTCTTAGCACATTTCATCATACCCTTGATAGTTTTTAAAATATAAAAAAAACAAAAAACATTTGTTCTGGATAGGGTGTTGAGCAGTTGCTATCTCTATCAGATTTGTATTACTATGAAACTAGGAAGGTAAGTATTTTCAGTATATTGGGGGTATCTCTGATTTTTTTTAAAAGCAATTATAATTAATCATCAATTGTAATGCATTGACTACAAAACTATGATTGTAGATGGTCCTTCAAATAAAGATGATATTATTTGATAAATTAAATGTATTATTTCCAATTTTTTGTTTGGAAATGCCAGAAGCTTACTTCTGCTAACTTTCTACAACAACGACATCAGGGGGATTTTCATTCCCTATTTCTCCCCTTCCTGGACTGAAAAGTGATTAAGATTCATTATTTTGAGTTGTCACTAGAACGGTAATAATGGATGACTATTCCAAAGGGACAGGAGGTATATCCCTTACTTTGGAGAGAATTCCTTTCCTTACTTCCTGTTTTGTCTACAAAACAGGAAGTGAAAATAAATCTTCCCAGTGGGACACAGATGGCAAAAAAAATAAAAATAATTAGGGGATTTAATCCTTTATTACTCTGCCCAAAATGAAAAAAATAAATGGTTTTGGATACACTTTAAGCAAATGTATTTATAATAAAAAAAGGATATTTTTTCAACAATTTTTACTTCACTCTTCCACCCCAAGGTCAGCATATCATAGATCATTAGCAATGCATATGGTAAGTAATAACCCAGCCATAGATGGAAAACAGGGCCAGGAGGCAATCAAGATGTATATCATAGATCATTAGCAATGCATATGGTAAATGCGGCTAAGATGTGTATCCCAACCTGGTGGCGCTCCCCCAACACTCCAACGATAGCAGACTGGATCAGGCGCATAAATAAGATTGCTGAGATGGAGGCGCTTGTCCATCTGGCCAAAGGAGACAACTTCTAAATTTATTAAAACTTGGTCATGCTGGCATCATTTTACGACAACTGCCAAATACTCACAGCTGCTGACCTAAATCAATGACTAAACACTCAGGCCCGGATTCACAAAGCACTTGCGCAGACGTATCTCGAGCGTAAGTGCAAATATGCACCGTCGTATCTGTGCGCCGGGCCCACAAAACTAAGATACGCCTAAAAACAGGCTTCATTCCACCGACGTAACTTGCCTACGCCGGCATAGAGTGGGTGCATATTTACGCTGGACGCATGTGGCGCTCCCATTGATTTTCTATTCAAATATGTAAATGAGGGAGATACACCGATTCACGATCGTACTTGCGCCCGACGCAGGCTACGACTGGTGCGCGTAAGTTGTACGTACGGCACAAAGTTATGCCCCATAAAGGAGGTGTAACCCAGCAGCATCCATGCAAAGGGCTGCACCAGGGAACCCAAGGCGGCCAATTTTACGTAGTTTACGTTGGACGTGAATATGGCTGGGCGTAGGTTACGTTCACGCCGTAGGCAGTGATCTGGCGTATCTTAGGCAGTTGTTCCGACGTGATTCTGAGCATGCGCAGAACGATGCGCCCACGTCCCGGCGCATGCGCAGTTGGTGATACGTATCTGTCTGGCGCTAGGCCCATCATTTGCATGGGGTCACGCCTCATTAGCATGGCTCACGCCCACTTCCACTTTCGCCGGCTTACGCCTAGGAAACCCAGCGCAGTTTTGGGAGGAAGTGCTTTGTGAATTCCATGCTTGCCTCTCTGCACTGCGTCGGCGTAGTGTAAAGGAGATACGCTACGGCAGCATAAATGTGCGCCGCTGTCTGTGAATCCGAGCCAATGTCTCTTCTCGGAGGAAGATGAAGCCACCCTATCCCCTCTCTCTTATATCCCCGGGGCCCTCCCCTACTCGTTCCTACTCCTCTCTTACTCTCCCTTATTATTTTATTTCTTATTTTCCTTCATCCCCCTTTTTTTCCTTTCTATCCTCTTATTCATATAAATCCCCCTTACCCATACCCTTCTTTATTCATTAACCTTTTATTTTTAACCCTACCCAATATCCTTTACCTAGTATCAGTCCCGATCTCTCCAAACTTTGCTTAGAATTTTTCCACTTTCGTAATACAGTTTCGGTCTGCCAACACACCAGTCCTCCCTGGAGCCACCATCTCCATACCGGTCACTAGGGGTCTGTTGACCGCAACCGCACAGAGAGCTACTATTTCCCACACAACAGACTGACTGAACTCAATATAAATGCCCAAGAAGGGAAAGTTGGACTAAGACCTTCCCTACGTGTTATCACTTTGAAACACGGGCAAACACACTAATTGGTTCTATGCATTTATTTATCACATTTGCAATGTTACAAATATGTTAATGTTTTAGCAGCAATACAAACAGGTCAGGTTTGTATACTATTGTGTTTTTTTTTCTCAATGTGCTCCCACTTCGGAGCTTTAATATGGAGTATTCATTATGTCAACTATATTGACACCACCCATTCATTTATGTACCATTTATGCACAATTTATTCCTTTCAAATAAAAATCTAGGATATTTTTTTGTGATTTACACAGGAAAACAAAATGTAGGTAATTATCGAAAAAATTATTTTTATAAGAAATATAGTAAAGCCTGTAGTAAAAAAATAATTAAATCAGGACTGCATGAGGAGGTACACAGGGAGGCTGGGCTGGTGGGGGTTGAAATTTTGCAGGCAAAATGCAGGACACGGGGGATCAACCAGCCAGGGGGTAAGGGAAGGCATTACAGGAGAGAGGTCACGGGTATCGGACATCCAGGTCAGCGCATGAGGAGAGGAAACTTTCCCGCCCGCCCTACATGTTTTTGAGTTTTGCTATGTTTTTGTTGTTTTGGAATGTTTTTGGTATGTTTTTGTTGTTTGTTTGTCTGGTTTTCTCTTACGAGGTGTCTAAGGAGGCATTTGTAAAAAAAAACTGCTGGAATTAAATGATTGGGACATCTAATGCCTCGTACACACAATCAGTTTTGTGTTCCGGCGGTCAAAAGTCTGCCGGAAAAACCGAGAACCTGCTCGGTTGCTTTTCCCTGGGTACACATGGCAGGAAAACTGCCATGACAGCTTTGGTCGGGAAAACTGTTCGTGTGTATGCTCCACTGCAGTGTTTCCCATAGGAAAACTGCCGAGCAAAAAAATGCAGAGAATCGCAGTGGGAAAGTTCTCATTTTTTTGCTTGCAGTTTTCCTGTTGGAAAAACTGCTTTGGAGCATATACACACGGCCGGTTTTCCCGTCGGGAAAACTGATCGTGTGTACGAGGCAAAGGTATGGGTCCCCGGTGAATGCCAGTTATGGTGGATTAACTGGGATTGACAATGGTGTATCTGCTGAATGTGGTTCGTCCCTGAGTCGGTAAAATGCGTCAGGAACCATGGAAAGAGTTTAAACAGATACAAGGAAAAGATTTTGATACGTAGTGCCTCCAAGGATCGGCAACCAAAAAGATTATGCCTTATTTTGTTTATATTGTTAAATAATTGTTAATTTTAGTAAAGGGCCGTAAAACGGACAGTTTACTCCCAACCTTGATGTCAGACTATTTTTGGGGCTATAAGATGGGGGATAGAAATTGGGGACAAAGAGCCAGGATACACATGGGTTACTTTTTCAAGAAAACGGACAGCAGAATAAAGACCAAGTAGTCCGTCGTATTTGCCAGCTTTTTTTTATTTTTATCTATACACGTTTTTGTATTTTTTTTTGTGTTTTTTTGCTTTTTTTGTTTCAGTTTAGATCTGTGTTTGTCACAAGCATGTCTGAAGCCACTTACTGTTGGTTACTATGGGGTAGATTCACATAGACTTACGACGGGCGTATCAGTAGATACGCCGTCGTAAGTCCGAATCCCTGCCGTCGCAACTTTAAGCGTATGCTCAAACTGAGATACGCTTAAATGTTGCTAAGATACAACCGGCGTAAGTCTCCTACGCCGTCGTATCTTAACTGCATATTTACGCTGGCCGCTAGGGGCGTGTACGCTGATTTACGCCTAGAATATGTAAATCAGCTAGATACGCCGATTCACAAACGTACTCCCGGCCGTCGCAGTAAAGATACATCGTTTACGTAAGGGGTTTTTAGGCGTAAAGATAAACCACCAAAAACATGGCACAGCCAATGTTAAGTATGGCCGTCGTTCGCACGTCGAAATTTTACGTCGTTTGCGTAACTCGTCCGTGAATGGGGCTGGCCGTAATTTACGTTCACGTCGAAAGCATGACGATTTGCTGACATCATTTGGAGCATGCGCACTGGGATACGTCCACGGACGGCGCAGCGCCGTTCATTAAAAACGTCAAATACGTGGGGTCACTGGTATTTTACATAGAACACGCCCCCAACCAGCCTATTTTGAATTAGGCGGGCCTACGCCGGCCCAGTTACACTGCACCGCCGTAAGTTTCAGTGCAAGTTCTATGTGAATACAGGACTTGCTGCTCAAACTTACAGCGGCGTAGTGTATCTGAGATACGCTATGCCCACCTAATTCTACCTGAATCTAGCCCTATAGCCCCATACACACTATCAGTTTTCCTGACGGTTTTCTCATCAGGTTTACCAAAACCATGTAGTACAAGGGCCTGCCTGATTGCATACAAATTGAAACTCTTGAGGTTTGACCTCATATTAGATGGTTTTGGTAAACCTGAAGAGAAAACTGTCAGGAAAACTGATAGTGTGTATGGGGCTTATGGGCCTCTTCTCCATTTTTGCCATTATGCTGTTAGCATTTCCTAGGTTCAGCTTCTACACATGCAGATAGTTAAAATGTTTCTCGCTAGTTCTATATATCTTAGTATGCAGGTAGGGAGAGATACAGATAAAAGAAAAAAAATGTCTATCTCAGAGTCCTCTGCAATACAGAATAAGTTATCAACCCGCTAACATGCATGTCTGAATAGAGTCTTTTGCTGCACAGAGATGGTATCTGTCCTGACATGCCAATTCTTCCCTCATGTCTATCCATAGAAGTACAGATGAAAAAGCTGGCTGATAAAATGTATGCAGCAAACCACCGGGAATTTCACTGAATTGAATTATTCCTCAGCTACACCCCCAACACACTTTTTTTTTTTTTATATTCCCTGGTCCAGTTAATGTTATTTAAAATGATTCGCCTACAGGCAATGTCGCACAGCAGCACATTGTTTTATTCTGCACTCACCGGCCACTTTGTTGGGTACACATGTTCTGTTCAATTGTTTGGTAACACAAATTGCTAATCAGACACATGGCAGCAACATGGCATGCATTTAGGCATCTAGACATGGCCAAGACAACTTTCTGACGTTCAAACTGAGCTTCAAAATGGGGAAGAAAGAGATTTGTAGCCGGATTCAGGTAGAGCGGCGCTTCCTTAGGTCGGCGTAGCGCATCCCATTTGCACTACGCCAACGTAACATAGTGAGCCAAGTACTGTATTCACAAAGCACTTGCCTCCTAAGTTACGTCGGCGTAGCGCAAATGGCCCGGCGTAACCCCGCCTAATTCAAAATAGGCAGGTAGGGGGCGTGTTGTATGTTAATGAATCGTGACCCCATGTAAATGAAAACCGTTCGTACGGCGCATGGGCGCGCATGTTTAGAATCACGTCGGAAATACTCAATGCTTTCGACGTGAGCGTCACCTACGCCCAGCCCCATTCACGCACGACTTACGTAAACGACGTAAAATTCGACGGCACTTCCGACGTTCATACCTTGCATGGGCTGCGCCATCTTTTTGGTGGTTTATCTTTACGCCTGAAAAACGACTTACGTAAACGGCGTAGCTTACTGCGACGGGCATGCGTACGTTCGTGAATAGGCGTATCTTGCTTATTTACATATTCTTGGCGTAAATCACGCCCCTAGCGGCCAGTGTAAATAGACAGCTAAGATACGACGGCGTAGGAGACTTACGCCAATCGTATCTTAGCAACTGAGAAGCGTATCTCATTTTGAGAATACACTTAAAGATACAACGGCGCGGATTCAGACTTACTGAATCCGGCTATTGGTGTTTACAAGTTAAGAAAAAATCTTTTTGATAGAAAATTACTTAGAACCCCCCAAACATTATAAAAAAAAATTCTAACACCTTAGAGAATAAAATGGCAGTCATTGCAATACTTTATGTCATACCGTATTTGCGCAGCGGTCTTATAAGCGCACTTTTTTTTGGAAAAATTACACTTTTTTGAATTAAAAAATACACTTTTTTGAATAAAAAAATAAGACAACAGTAAAGTTAGCCCAATTTTTTTATATTGTGAAAGATAATGTTACACCGAGTAAATCGATGCCCAACATGTCACGCTTCAAAATTGTGTGCACTTGTGGAATGGCGACAAACTTTTACCCTTAAAAATCTCCATAGGCGATGTTTAAAAAATTCTACAGGTTGCATGTTTTGAGTTACAGAGAAGGACTAGGGAGATAATTATTGCTCTTGCTCTAACGATCGCAGGGATACCTCACATGTGTAGTTTGAACAACGTTTTCATATGCGGGCACTACTCACATATGCGTCCGCTTCTGCACGCAAGCTCGACGGGACGCGTTTATTTTTTTTTCTTATTTATTTTACCTATTATTTTTTCACTGTTCTTTAAAAATAAATTGTATCACTTTTATACCTATTACAAGGAATGTAAACATCCCTTGTAATAGAAAAAAAGTATGACAGGTCCTCTTAAATATGAGATCTGGAGTCAAAAAGACCTCACATCTCATATTTACACTAAAATGCAAAAAAAAAATGTCATTTGAAAAAAAAAATCCCTTTAAGAGCTGTGGGCGGAAGTGATGTTTTGACGTTGCTTCCACCCTGCAAATATTTGGAGACAGGTGGGGGCCATCTTTCCCTCACTCGTCTCCATTTCAGGCTAGGAAGAGAATCCGATCGATGGCCACGGTAAGTGGCGGAGGGCACCGGAGTGCGGGTGGAGGGGGGCCCTTTCCCGCCGCCGATGAAAATGATCTCATGGCAAATCCGCCGCAGAGACCACTTTTATCTGAAACCGGATCGCCCACTGAAGAAGAGGATACCGGGGTTATCTTCAAAGAGAAGACGTATATAGTCGTACGGCGGTGAGGAATCGGTTAAATGTCTTTGAACGTGGCATGGTTGTTGGTGACAGACGGGCTAGTCTGGGTATTTCAAAAACTGCTGATCTACTGGGATTTTCACGCACAACCATCTCTAGAGTTTACAGAACTGGGGAAGGCTACAGAAATATTTATTTCCCAAGAGCACAGCGGCCTCCTTAATTCTCAAATGGAAGAAGTTTGTCACAACCAGGACTCTTCCAAGAACTGGTCAGGCGGCCAAATGGGGGAAAAGAGCCTTAGTAAGAGAGGTGACCATGAATCCGAAGGTCACTCTGACTGAGCTCCAAAGATCCTGTGTGAAGATGGGACAAAGTTCCAGAAGGACAAACATCACTGCAGCCCTCCACCGATTAGGGCTTTATGGCAGAGTGGTTAGACGGAAGCCACTCCTCAGTGCAAAACACATGAAAGTCCGCTTGGAGTTTGCAAAAGAGAACCTGAAGGACTCTCAAGCCCCTGAGGCCCAGTACACACGGCCGAGGAACTCGACGTGCCAAACACATCGAGTTCCTCGGTCAGTTCAGCCCTAAAGCCGCCGAGGACCTCGGCGGGCCGAGAGCTCCCATAGAACAACGAGGAAATAGAGAACATGTTCTCTATTTCCTCGCCGAGGTTCTCGTCGGCTTCCTCGGCCGAAAGTGTACACACGGCCGGGTTTCTCGGCAGAATTCAGCCAGAAACTCGGTCGGAAGCTGAATTCTGCCGAGGAAACTGGTCGTGTGTACGGGGCCATACACACTATCAGTTTTGGTGATGGTTTTCTCTTCAGGTTTACCAAAACCATCTAATATGAGGTCAAACCTCAAGAGTTTCAATTTGTATGCAATCAGGCAGGCCCTTGTACTACATGGTTTTGGTAAACCTGAAGAGAAAACCGTCAGGAAAACTGATAGTGTGTATGGGGCTTCAGACTGTGAGGGACAAGATTCTCTGGTCTGATGAAATCAAGATTGAACTGTTTGGCCTCAGTTCTAAACATGTCTGGAGGAAACCAGGCACTGTTCATCACCTGCCCAATACCATCCCAACAGCGAAGAATGGCCATGGCAGCATCATGCTGTGGAGGTGTTTCTCAGGCCTCGTACACACGACCGAGTTTCTCTGCAAAAACCAGCAAGAAGCTTTTTTTGCCGAGGAAACCGGTCGTGTGTACACTTTTCGACGAGGAAACCGTTGAGGATCTCGTCGGGCCAAAAAGAAAGCATGTCTTCTTTTTCCTCAACGGGAATGGGAAAATTTGGCTCGCCGAGATCCTCGGGGGGCTTCACAAGGAACTCGACGAGCAAAACGATGTGTTTCGCCCGTCGAGTTCCTCGGACGTGTGTACGAGGCTTCAGCTGCAGGGACTGGGAGACTGGTCAGGGTTGAGAGAAAGATGAATGGAGCAAAGTACAGAGATAGCCGCAATAAAAAACCTGTTCCACAGCACTCAGGACCTCAGACTGGGCTGAAGGTTCACCTTCCAACATGACAGTGATCCTAAGCACACAGTTAAGACAAAGCATGAGTGGCTTAAGGAACATTCTGTGAATGTCCTAGAGTGGCCCAGCCCTGACTTGTACCCTATTGAGCATCTCTAAAGAGACCTGAAAAGCCATGGGCTATTGAGTGTAGATTAATGGAAAAAAAAATTGTATCAGGCTGCAACATTACAAAATTGAAAAAAGTGCATTGTACTGTATGTAGGGACTGTGTAAATTGACATCAGCTCTAATACATAAGGCTAAACCTACTCCCACCCCCATTCCAAGACTATTATATCTACCCTGTAAAAGAAAAGATGCTAAAGCCTCAAGCACATGGTCAGAATTCCCGACAAAAAAAGTCAGATGGGAGCTTTTGGTCGGGAATTGTGACCATGTGTATGCTCGATTGAACGTTTTCTGTCGGAAAAATAGACATAGATTGATAGCTGGTTCTCAATAGTGTTGCTCACGAATATTCGCATTGCGAATATTCGACTCGAATATAGCATATTCGAGAAATCGCGCTATATTTCGAAATTCGCGGTGAATATTCGCAATTCCGAATATTCGATTTTTTACAATTTTTTTTTTGAATCAGATCACATCCTAGATATCTCCATCGACGTCTAAAAGCATTGCTGGTATCATTAGAGACCCTGGGCCGAGTAGCTGAAGCGTTCATTGAATTTTCCAGAAAGATCGCAATGCGATTATTCGGCAAACGCAATATCGCGCGATTATTTTCCTCGCCCCGATCTTCCGCATCAGAGCGATTTTTACAGTTTCATTTTTAAAACAGATCACATCCTAGTGATCTCCATAGACGTCTGAAAGCATTGCTGGTATGATTAGAGCCATTGGGCCGAGTAGCTGAAGCGATCATTTTATATTGCCGAATATTCGCAATGCGAATATTCGGCAATAGGAATATTGCGCGATTATTTGCTCCGCCCTTTTGCATCAGAGCCAATCAGAGTTCTCCTTCCACACTCGTCACAGGTTAGCAACCAATAGGAACCTGCCTGCATGGACATTATATAAGCTCACTCCCAGCACCATTTCATTGCAGATTCAGAAGCTGGCTATAGAGTGTGGAGGCTGTTTCTGTGTTCCTGGTTTCCTGTGTCTTTGTTCTTGATTGATTTAGATCATCACCAGCATTGCTATTTAGTGATTCCAGTGGATCTTTTCCAGTATATCAACTGCTTTTTTCAAAGCAATAGACCCAAGAGCTTTTTTCAAAGCTACGTTTTGTGCTGTTTTGTGCTGTTTTTTTCATTTGTGTTACTGTTTGATCCTGCAATCCTCCCTGTTCAGTTATATTTGCAAGAGATTTCAGAACACATTTTGCTGAGCTTTATAAAAGAGCTTTTCTAAAAGCTAAGTTTTGTTCATCTTGTGTTACTGTTAGATCTTGCAGGTTCGCTGTTCAGTGATATTTGATAGGCATCTCAGTTCAAATTTTGTTTAGTTTTCCCTAAAGAGCTTTTATAAAAGCTAAGTTTTGTGTTCAGTTTAGTTAAATTTTGTGTAGTAAGTGTACACACTGTTAGTGTACATTTATTTCATCTAGCTTAGCTTAGTGTGTGTTTAGTGTCTGTGTTTTGTGTTTAAAAAAAAAAAAAAAAAAAAAAAAGTTAGTGTTTGTTTAGTGCTTTTTTTTTTTTCTTTAATTTTGTAGTCCTTGTCTGGTGTACTACTTTTCTTATAGTTTAGTAGCTGTCTGTGTACGTCTTTGTCTGCGTGCCTGTCTTGTAAAAAAAACACAAAAACACATTTTGTTCACATTTTCCCCCCCAATAAAGTTTAACCCCCCCACACACATATCAGCAATAATGAGCGGCATCCGTGGCCGTGGCAGCAGGGGTAGGGGAGTTACTCCCAGTGCTGGATCGCTGCCAGCACGGGGTACCTCTCGTGCCCCTACTAGTGGTAGAGGATCGGGTGCAAGGGGAGTACGCCTGATCCGGGAGTTCTTCCCATCGGGCAGCCGCCCGATATTGCCATCTCAGGCTCAAGTAGTGGTGGACTACATGGGGCACAGCAGTGCCACTGAGTCGTCGGTCCCGACTCACAGTAGTACCACCATTACACCGTTGCCTGTACTACCCCCCCCCAGCCCCCAAGAGTCCAGCATCTTACTGTTCGACAGCGACAGTGATAGGGATCTCTTGGGGGAGGCCATGCATCAGGCAGACCTCCAGCTCTGTCCTGATGGTCAGGACCTTTTTGAAGGGATGGATGAGGAGGATGGGATACCTGCTGGCAGTATCCCAGAGACATCCCTTCAAACTGGTGCTGCTGTTTTGGTGCAGGAAACAGCAGCACCTAGTCAGACCCAGGCGTGGGTGAGGGGACAGCGGAGCCAGGCTAGAGGCTCCATGTCACGTGGTTCCCTCAGACCAACACATCTCAGCCCTTGGTCTGACATCTCTGGGGGCGAAGAGGGTGACCCATCATGGTTGCCATCTGACGCGTCGGCTCACTACGTCAGTGACGACGGGGAAGGTAGGCACCCTGGTGAAACGGTGCGCCAGGTCACCACCAGGGAGACCATCGTCAGGGTCTCCACTGGTGATGGCAGCAGGAGGTGTCAGGAGGAGGAGCAGCAGCAGCAGCAGCAGCAGCAGGCAGCTCCACCTGTGCGCACCGAATCCCAGCAGGTGCAAGTAAGCGTCACCCCATCTGACAGGAGGGCGGTGCTGAAGTCACCTGTCTGGAATTTCTTTACCCTGGTGGCAGACAACCCTACCGTGGCCATCTGCCGGATTTGTAAAGTGAGGGTGAAGAGAGGGAAGTGTTTGGCTCGGGTGGGTACCACAGCCCTGAACCAGCACCTGAGGATAAACCACTGGGCGTTGTATGACGAGATGAAGCGTGGTGGTGGTAGCAGCGCCACCACCACAAGTGAGCAGGGTACAGCAGCCCCTGCCACATCTTCATCTGTTTCCAGCAGGTCATGCCCCCCCGCTCCCTCTAGTAGAGGTACTGGTACCGGCAGCCAGACCTCTACTTCCACAGCACCCTCCACGTCTGTGTCCCGCACTGCCGTCCGGCGCCAGGCGTCGATTTCAGACGCCTTTGACCGCACCACTCCCTTCCCCCCTGGAGACCGACGTGTGCGTTCCCTCAATGGGCTCCTGGCAAGGGTTATTGCCCAACATCTGCTGCCCTTCAACATAGTTGACAGCAACCCCTTCAGGCAGATGTTGGAGCAGGCCCAACCCCAATGGCGTGTCCCCAGCCGCCAATTCTTTGCCAGGACTGGTGTCCCTGCCCTACACCAGCACATTGTGCAGAATGTAACCCTGTCGCTGGATCACGCTGTCAGCGACAGGGTTCATCTGACAATGGATGGCTGGACCAGCAGGCATGGGCAGGGACGCTACATCAGCTTCACGGCCCATTGGGTTTCCCTCCGAGGCTTCGGTGAGGGATCGTCGGCAACCGATCTTGTGGTGCCGCCCCGGGGTGTCCAGGGGAGAACTGCTGGTCTCCCTCAAGCCACTGTCTCCGCAGCTGCTGAGCCTCCCAGCAAGCGCCCCCGTAGCTACTCAAGTGTGGGGCACGTGCGCTGTCAGGCCGTGCTCCAGCTTGTTAGTTTAGGGGACCGGAGACACACTGCAGAAGAAGTGCTGAAAGCACTTCAAGCTCAGGTCCAGAAGTGGCTGACACCCCGAAGGCTCCAGCCAGGTATGGTTGTCTGCGATAACGGCAGCAACCTACTCGCCGCCCTCCATGCTGGCAGTCTGACGCACGTGCCCTGTCTGGCACATGTCCTCAACCTGGTGGTGCAGAAGTTCCTGCGCACTTATCCAGGGTTGAGTGACATTGTGGCAAAGGCGCGTAGGATTGCCAGCCACTTCAGGCGCTCCCCAACCGCTACCGCGTCCCTGTCCAAATTGCAGCGGAAGTACAATCTGCCCCTTCACAGGCTGATTGTGGACAGTGTGACGCGGTGGAACTCCACCCTCCACATGCTGAAGAGGTTGTGGGAGCAGCAAAGGGCGGTGAGGGAGTACCTGATGGAACTAGGCACTGAGAGGGCTTCACCACAACTCCCTTTCATCGCCTGTGCGCAGTGGGGGCAGATAAACCAGGTCTGCCAAGTGTTGTCCTCCTTCGAGCAGGCGACCAAGATGGTCAGCAGTGAGCAAATTGGCCTCAATAGCGTGCTGCCAATACTGTTCATGCTGGAGAGGACACTAGATCGCCTGCTCGAGGCTGGGGAGAGTGCCTTGGTGGAGCAGGAGGAGTCAGCAATGCTCCACCGAGACCAGGGCCAGGACCAGGAGGAGGAGGAGGAGGAGGAGGATGATGATGAAGAGGAGGAGGAGGTGGTTGCTGGTGTCGTCCCGGAGTCAGGGCCTGGTCAGGAGGGAGAGCCGGTGTTGGGGGCACCGATAGTCCGGGGGTTGGGCATGTCTGAGTTTGACCAGCAGCGCCTCAGGGAAGAAGAGTCGCACCTCATTCACCTGGCCAGCATTGAGGAGTCACAGCGGGCTGTGCTCTTCCCCATGGCTGCCCACATGCTGAGATGCCTCAGGAGGGACCCCCGGGTTAAGACCATCAAGACGAGGGATGATTTCTGGATGGCCACCCTTTTGGATCCCAGGTGCAAGGGGAAACTGGAGCAGTTCATCCCAGCCAGCCGGAGGCAGCACCGGATGGAGGAACTGCAGGCAGCCATTGTCAGACGGTTGGAGCAGGCAACTCCCCGGCCTCCAGTTGTCCCCCCTCATCTCACCCAGCAGGTGGCTGCACCCAGCTGCAGCCGAGCAGGGGACCTAATGGAAGAGATGAGGATGTTCTTCCAAACCGAGCGACCCAGTACCACCACCAGCAGCAGCAGCAGCAGTCACCACCAGCGGCTGGCCCACATGGTGGCAGACTACATGGCGTCCGTCGGTGCTTCTGACAGTATGAGCACCGACGACCCCATGGAGTACTGGGTTGCCAGATTGGACACCTGCCGCGAGCTCGCTCAGTATGCGCTGGAGTTATTGTCTTGCCCTCCCTCCAGCGTACTATCTGAGCGGACATTCAGCGCGGCAGGTGGGGTGGTCACGGACAAGAGGACCCGTCTGTCCACAGACTCCGTGGACAGACTCACATTCATAAAGATGAATGAGTCCTGGATCGGCGGTGACTTTCTGGCACCCGTCGTCGGTTCAGGGCGCTGAAGGGTCCCTTGCCATGCATTCCCTGATGAAGCCCCGGACCTGATGTATTTACAGTGCTGAATATAACTATTTCAACATCAGAGAAAATCAATGTTAATATTTGGTACAGTAGGCTTTCTTTGCAATTACAGCGGTCAAACATTTCTTGTAGTTTTACACCAACTTTGCACACACTGGAGGAGGGATTTTGGCCCACTCCTCCACACAGATCTTCTCTACATCAGTCATGTTTCTGGGCTATCGCTGAGAAACACGGAGTTTGAGCTCCCTCCAAAGATTCTCTATTGGGTTTAGGTCTGGAGACTGGCTAGGCCACGCCAGAACCTTGATATGCTCCTTACAGAGCCAATCCTTGGTTATCCTGGCTGTGTGCTTTGGGTCATTCTCATGTTGGAAGACCCAGCCTCGACCCATCTTCAAAGCTCTAACTCAGGGAAGGAGGTTGTTGCCCAAAATCTTGCAATACATGGCCCCGGTCATCCTCTCCTTAATACAGTGCAGTCACCCTGTCCCATGTGCAGAAAAACACCACCAAAGCATGATGCTACCACCCCCATGCTTCACATTAGGGATGGCGTTCTTGGCATGGTACTCATCATTATTCTTCCTCCGAACACGGTTAGTGAAATTATGATCAAAAAATTATATTATAGTCTCATCTGACCACATGATTTTCTCCCATGACTCCTTTGGATCAGTCAAGACAATTATGTCAGCAGTTATTTCACACCCTATATACTCTTATTAAGACTGCTGTACATCATGGCAACTCCTGCCCATGTGATATGACTCTGTATCAACTACTACTGTTAATACTACTACTGCTGCTTCTGCTGCTGCTGCCGCCCAGTCAATACACCTATGTCAGCAGTTATTTCACACTCTATATACTCTTATTAAGACTGCTGTACATCATGGCAACTCCTGCCCATGTGATATGACTCTGTATCAACTACTACTGTTAATACTACTACTGCTGCTTCTGCTGCTGCTGCCGCCCAGTCAATACACCTATGTCAGCAGTTATTTCACACTCTATATACTCTTATTAAGACTGCTGTACATCATGGCAACTCCTGCCCATGTGATATGACTCTGTATCAACTACTACTGTTAATACTACTACTGCTGCTTCTGCTGCTGCTGCCGCCCAGTCAATACACCTATGTCAGCAGTTATTTCACACTCTATATACTCTTATTAAGACTGCTGTACATCATGGCAACTCCTGCCCATGTGATATGACTCTGTATCAACTACTACTGTTAATACTACTACTGCTGCTTCTGCTGCTGCTGCCGCCCAGTCAATACACCTATGTCAGCAGTTATTTCACACTCTATATACTCTTATTAAGACTGCTGTACATCATGGCAACTCCTGCCCATGTGATATGACTCTGTATCAACTACTACTGTTAATACTACTACTGATGCTTCTGCTGCTGCTGCCGCCCAGTCAATACACCTATGTCAGCAGTTATTTCACACTCTATATACTCTTATTAAGACTGCTGTACATCATGGCAACTCCTGCCCATGTGATATGACTCTGTATCAACTACTACTGTTAATACTACTACTGCTGCTTCTGCTGTTGCTGCTGCCGCCCAGTCAATACACCTATGTCAGCAGTTGTTTCACACTCTATATACTCTTATTCCTACTGCTGTTCATCATGGCAACTCCTGCCCAAGTGATATGACTCTGTATCAACTACTACTGCTAATACTACTACTGCTGCTGCTGCTGCTGCTGCTGCTCAGTCAAGACAACTATGTCAAAAGTAATTTCCCACTCTATATACTCCTATTACCACTGCTGTTCATCATGGCACCTCCTGCCCAAGTGATATGACTCTGTATCTACTACTACTACTACTACTGCTGCTGCTGCTCTGTCAAGACACCTATGTAAAAAGTTAATTCCCACTCTATATATACTCCTATTACCACTGCTGTTCACTGATACCACTGATAGTTAATTTATCCCTTAACTACCCCCATTTGTGAGGGTCGGGGTTTTCCTTTAAAGTCCCATGCAAATCAATGGAAAATGTATGTTCCCACATAACTTCTGTACGCCTGGAGATATTTCAATAATACCCGCTATACATATTACTTATATGCCAAATAAAAATATATAACAGTTAAATTAACCCTTACCAACACCCTTATATAAAAGATGGGTATATTTATATTACTATGATTTTCCTCCCCAAAAGGTTAAGATAGGAAGACCGGGCAACGCCGGGTATTCAGCTAGTAATAGTATAAAATGTTTTCGGTTATTATTAAGCTAGATGTGTTGATGTTGATGTTGATGTTGATGTGTTAGATGTGAAGTTAGATGTGTTTAAAAAACTAACAATTTCAATAAGAAATGAAACCTTTGCAAAATATAACATTTTTTATTAAAAAAAAAAAAAAAAAAAATTAGGACATTAACTTCTGAAGCTCTGTCACCTCATCCATGTTTTTCGCCAGTTGTTGCACCAGTTGTTGATTTTGGCGCATCAAAAACAGTATCTGCTGCTCATTTGCCATTACTCTCTTCGTCAGGTTTTTCATGGCAGCTTGTTTCACCTCTAGCTTTTTTAGAACTGTTAGGATATAAGAAAAAAACATTTGGATTTCAAAGACCGTTACGAAAGATTATTTTCAGCCATAAAAATAATAAAGTCTGACTTAAGAGACTCTATGAAAGAGGATCTGGCAGAGGCAATTCTCTTCCTTAGAACTCTACATTGCATTTATTTGCATTTGCTAAGCCTAGAACTACATTTCAAGATTAATATAAACCATTTCTAGGTTTTTCATATTTTTTTTTTGGGTTCATTATAGATAAGCTTTGTTTTGGTTCTAAAACAGCCAAATAATGTGGTCTGTATTTTTGAACTGTTAAAGATCATGTTCCTGATGTTTAAGCCTGCTGCTACTATCCAGTCACTTGATTGTTTTCATTGTGTTTGTCTTTTGCTTAAACTGTGCAATACAGTAGACTGTTGGCTTCCCAGCCAGTAGTCCTGTGGTAGTTTGCGTTTCTTTCCCTCAAGGAATCTATAAAATACATTCGCATATTAATACAGAGGAGTCGGAGTCGGGGAGTCGGGGAGTCGGGGAGTCGGAGTCTGAAGTACATAAAACTGAGGAGTCGGAGTCGAAAAATTTATCTACCGACTCCACAGCCCTGCTTTAAATGCTGTCCATTTTTAGAGCTACATTTTATTGTTGAAATTTTATTAATATATGTGCACATATTTACCCTCCTGATTGACGGTATAATTAACCGTCTCATCCTGCTCCTCTTCCTCGTCACCCACTACTCCACCAGAAGTTTCGGGGGGGGGGTGCAGCTCCTCCTCTTGCTCCTCCACAGGAACTGGGGGTGGTGATGTGGATGGCCCTGGCTGCTCCTCCTCATCCCTCTCCTCCTCTTCCACATCCTCCTCCTGCTCCTCCTCTGCGGCCTGTCGCCTTGTGCGCTTGGGGCGCACAGTTGGTAGCGGAGCTCCTATAATAACACAATGTTCATATATTATAAAAATGTTTTCTAATGACGTATGCAAATTCTGTGTACTCTACTGTATTGTATATGAATACAAATTAATTTATATAGACAGTTAACCAATGGGACAATGTTATATTAAAGGGTCTTGTGGGCACTACAGGGGACTGAGCGTGAGCTGGGCTGCCACCATGGTAAAATGAGCTGTTTTTGTCTCCTTTGTTTTGTTCAGACGATCTCATGTTAAAAAAAAGTACTTGATGGAGTACACAGGATTACTATAACAACCCCACGCCTAACACAGGAATTTAGTGGGAATCTATATATATAAAACTCAACGTGTGTGTGCATGTATGTATGTATGTTCCACCATCACGTCCAAACGGCTAAAGATATTTACATGAAACTTGGCACACAGGTTACTTATATGTCAGCCACAAATATAGGATTGGTGGTTTAACCCATACCCACCCCCATTTGCCTTGGTCAGGGTTTTTCTTTAAAGTCCCATTCAACTCTATGGGAAATACATGTTATTTCATAACAGCTGTAGATATTTCGATAACACTTGGTCACATGTTATCTATACGTCCACTTAAAGTATAGGATCGTTAATTTATCCCTTAACTAACCCCATTGGTGAGGGTCGGGCTTTTTGTTTAAAGTCCCATGCAAAGCAATGGGAAAAGTATGTTCCCACATAACTTCTGTGTTCCTGTCTGCTGTCCCATGTTTTTTTCCAACAGTACTATGAATACCTTGGCTGGTGGTGATATATGTTACAACAACATGGCGTCTTGGTTAACAACATCTGACCTTACATTAATTACATATGACCTTACATAACTGTCCCCAAGGGACCCGGGCTGGCTCAACGCGATTGCCACTGCGCTGACAAGCCATTCACCTCTGCAGCTAGGGGTTCGGATCCCGCTCTCGGCTACATGTGAATTGAGTTTGGTGGTCTCAGCTCGGCCCCCGGTGGGTGTGCTATGCGAGGTAAGCCTGCGCTTAGTATGCCCACCTCCCTCCCACAAAAACCACCACACTTACACACGCACTCGCAATTGGGTTAACATGCACGCACTCTGACCATGCGGTCTCTAAAAAGAGAGGCGAAGGACTAACGGGGCTGGTTGAGCGGGCAAATCCTCTCACTCCCTTATAGGGAGTCCCTCTGCCCCGTGGGGCTTCGAAGCGGAGCAGGTAGGACGGTCTGTGTGGGAGGACCCCCTCACACCCGCCATTGCCACCCGGGGCATGGAGAAAGGTGGCAGATTACCTCTGGGGGAGGCCTGCCTACTCCCAACTCCTGCAGTCCGGCTCCTCTCTCGAGTACACGCACAAAATACACTTTAGGGAAAAAAAAACATAACTGTGACCAATAACTTACCAGGATGATATTTATTCCGGATACGCCTGACCCGGTTCATCTGGCGCCTCTTCAGGTCGGACCACTTTTTGAGGATCGCCATGCGAGTGTGTTCTTCGCCTAGTTCCTCAATCAGGGAGCTTATAACTCCCTGTTTTTCTTGCTGCCTCCGCAGCTCATCGTATCCTGTTTCCAGGAACTTCTGCAAGATGAAGAACAAAGTATATTGTAATACTTTTGTTGACAGCCTTATGGATATATGACATAAATGTATGCTATTCAACAATTGGAAGCATTCTCGCCTTATTAATCAATGACAGGGGTAACATGACAGATTTTATATACTGCCATTTCCGTCGCCACCTTTTTTACATAAATATAGCAGCCATTATCATTTGCATAATTATGAATATATACTAACTTTTAAACTAGACTAAAATGCAGTTGAAGATAATGAAATAACAGTGGTCAAAATACTTACACAAATCAGCAACTTTTCCTCAGATACAGTGAAATTACTTCCAACCATCTTGCTCTGCGATTGCGTTGCGATCATAAAGTTGGAAACTGGCAAGGGTCCAGGAAATGGTCGCGTGTTGTTCGCGTGTTGATTGCGCTGCTTGGACCGAGATGGGTCCATATGGCTTCGGCTGTATGGACCACAGTAACTCTTTTCCCTGTCAGGAGCCTAACGCCCCGGGGGGTCAGAGACGGGACCTTTTCGGAGGACCACTGACGTATGCAACCGTCGCAGTTTTTTGTGATGTCACTCTTTAGGTGTGTGCAAATTTTTCCTTGCACCGGGTGGAGTTTTTGGGTTGTGTTTTGCACGCCACAGGCTTTTCAACAGAAAATAACCAGCTGGAGGCAGAATGGTTGCAAAACACTACGGGTTTGTTACCTAACTCTGGGTTTCAAGACCAGTCCAACTCCAGCTGTTGCAAAACTACTACTCCCATCAGCCACGGTCTGTCAGTGCATGCTAAGAATTTTACTTTTGCTGCATCTAGGGTGCCACAGTTTAGAGACCCGTGCATAAAGGCCTGAAAAATGGGGGCCTGCAGAACTTACAATACTAGAAGTGCCAGCATTCCCAGGCATGCTGGAAGTTGTAGTTCTGCAACATCTAAAGGGCAATATGTATTCGAACGTCCTTGGGCCTTGAGGACACTGAAGTCAGGACGTTCGCATACGTCCTATGTCCAATAAAATGTTAAATTCATTATGCTAAATAACAAGGAAAAGTGCCTAAATACACATTTGCCAACCAGGGTGTCTGCAGCTGTCCAGGCATGCTGGGACTTGTAGTTTTGTAAAAGCAGGAGACACATTTTTTGTGAAATACTAATATCTGATCATATATACTAACTTTTAAACTAGACTTAAATGCAGTTGAAGATGATGAAATAACAGTGGTCAAAATACTTACACAAATCAGCAACTTTTCCTCAGACTTAGTGAAATTGCTTCCAACCATGTTGCTGTGTGATTGCGCTGCGATCATAAGTTGGAAACTGGCAAGGCTCCAGGAAATGGTCGCGTGTTGTTCGCGCAATTGCGCATGCGCGATCGAAAAATCGCAATCGCAATATGTATTTTGGTTAAAATATCATACATATTCGATTTCAGAGTGCTGCTACAGCAGTTTTCGAAATATCTGCAATCAATTTCGCATTCGCATGTTGCGATATTTCGATAAAATATCAGGAATATTCTGAGCCAATCAGAGCGCTCCTCCAGCATATCTCGAAATTGCGCAATAAATATCGCATTCGCATGTTGCGATATTTCGATAAAATATCACGAATATTCTGAGCCAATCAGAGCGCTCCTCCAGCATATCTCGAAATTCCGCAATAAATATCGCATTCGCATGTTGCGATATTTCGATAAAATATCACGAATATTCTGAGCCAATCAGAGCGCTCCTCCAGCATATCTCGAAATTGCGCAATAAATATCGCATTCGCATGTTGCGATATTTCGATAAAATATCACGAATATTCTAAGCCAATCAGAGCGCTCCTCCAGCATATCTCGAAATTCCGCAATAAATATCGCATTCGCATGTTGCGATATTTCGATAAAATATCACGAATATTCTAAGCCAATCAGAGCGCTCCTACCGCAGTTATTAAAAAAATCGCAATTATTTTCGCATTCGCAATAGCGAAAAATCGCATTCAATTAATTTCGATAAAATATCACGAATATTCGAATTTAGCGAATATATCTCGAATATTCGAATATATATTCGAGATATATCGCGAAATCGAATATGGCATATTCTGCTCAACACTAGTTCTCAATTCCCCATTGGAAATCCCAACCGTGTGTACGGGGCATTACAGTGCCTTGAAAAAAATGTCATACCTCTTGAAATTTTCCACAATTTTTTTTATGCCACTCTTCCATAAAGGCCAGATTTGTGGAGAGCACGACTAACAGTTGTCCTGTGGACAGATTCTCTCACCTGAGCTGTGGATCTCTGCAGCTCCTCCCAAGTTACCATGGGCCTCTTTGCTGCTTCTCTGATGAATGCTCTCCTTGCCCAACCCGTCTGTTTAGGTGGACGGCCATGTCTTGGTAGGTTTGCAGTTGTGCCATACTCTTTCCATTTTCGGATGATGGATTGAACAGAGCTCCAACCAACAACAGAAATGGAAGGCACCTGAGAAAAAATTCAAGTGTTGTTGCAAAGGGTCTAAATACTTATGCCAATGTGATATTTCAGTTTTTTCCCTTTTCATGTATTTGCAAATATTTCTAAAATTCTGTTTCTACTTTGTCATTATGGGGTACTGAGTGTAGATTAATGAGAGGAAAAAAAAAAAGAATTTAAACATCTGTAGTATCAGGCTACAACATAACAAAATTGAAAAAGGTGAAGGAGGTCTGAATACTTTCTGAATGCACTGTATATTTAACCAATGACCCTAGTGCTGTTAGGTGTAAGTGCTAACCATTTAGTCACTGTGCTGCCCAAGGTAGATTTTGTTAACTTTGTTAGCAGGAATTGGCCGAGATTCAAACCATTAATGGGCAGGCTGAATGTACCAAGTTGATGGATCGATCAACTTGGGTACAAGCAGCCTGCTGGATTTGCTTGTGATTATCGCAATCGGTTCCTATAGCTGCTAGCGATAATCACTGTATTTTCCAGTGGTGGCTGTTTTTTTTTTCGTTTGGGGGGGGGGGGGGGGGGGCAACCAACCGAACCACCCCCCCATGGCAACTAAAACCTAACACCACCCGCCGCACTGTCCGCCATTCGGTCCACAGGCACTTACCCCGTCTAGGCGCCAGGGAACGGGCATCCATGCAGCGGCGGAGGGGACTGGGAATCTATGCAGCCATGGCGTGGACCGGGCATCCATGCAGCCGTGGCAGGGCCTTGGCGGAGGGGACTGGGAATCCATGCAGCGGCGGAGGGGACTGGGCATCGATGCAGCGGTGGTGGGTACCGAGCATCTCCTTCCCTCCTCCTAGGAGTCCAAAAGGACCACCAGTCCTTTCAGCCAATAAGGTGATGGGTATCAGTCCCACTTCCCGATTGGCCGGGAGGCGGATCAGTGTTGCAACAGTGAATAATTATTCTCTGTTGCAACACACCTGGGTGGGCTCTGGTCTCATCCTCAGCGTCCTGAGCCCACCCCAATTTGAAGCCTATTAGAGCCTATGGCTGTAATCAGGTGCTTCAAAGAAAAAAACCTGGCCGCTGTAATTCATGCACCCGGTGACCCGAAAGGGGCCAGACGCATGAATAGGGGGCGACTGCGGTGGCCATTGATAGATTCATGCTATGCATTAATATATCTATAGCCCAAAAGGGGGTGGCGAGGAGATAGAGGATGGTGCCCGGGCGCCCCTAATGGACGGGCCACCAGTGGTCTTCTCCAAGGCAGAGAGGAACGTCGCACCAGCCCTGAGAGTAGCTCTACATGTGCACCTATATACTGCATGGTCATCTTACTAGTAAGTGTTTTCAGATCCTAATCAACTGCCTCCCAATATTCACCATGCTGTGTGCTTTCACATTCCTTGCATATTCACTGTTGCTATATATATTTTTCTTATGTACTTTTATATTAGATTATACAGCCTATCTTCATACCCCGAAGAAGGAATTTAACAATTAACTACGAAACATGTTGGGTCATCTGAACACTATATGATTGATTTGGGCCTCCTACCCTGAGACCTTCTCTCATGATTTAGAATTCAGCTGTATATCAAATTGTTTATATGACCAATATCATTGTTTTTATAATAATGTTTTCTATGTATATTATATTGTTCAAATAAATTTGTAAGATTTTTCTATATACTCGTTCTCTCACCACTTTACTCAATAATTAACCTTTACCTGTACAATCCCTGGGGCATCCTTCCCAATTTTTTCTCCAGGCAGGGACGGCTTAGGCCGCGTACACACGGTCGGTCAAAACCGATGAAAACGGACTGAAGGACCGTTTCATCGGTCCAAACCGATCGTGTGTGGGCCTCATCGGTCAGTTATCCTTCAGTCAAAAAAAAGAAAACTTGCTTTAAAATTTAACCGATGGACTGATAACCGATAGGTCAAAATCGATAGTTAGTATGCAAAAGCATCGGTTAAAAACCAGCGCATACTCAAAATCAAGTCGACGCATGCTTGGAAGCATTGAACAAAGCATTGGTTAAAAACCCACGCATACTCAGAATCAAGTCGACGCATGCTTGGAAGCATTGAACTTTGTTTTTTTCTGCACGTCGTTGTGTTTTACGTCACCTCGTTCTGACACGAACGTTGCTTAAACTGATGGTGTGTAGGCACATCAGACAATCAGTCAGCTTCATCGGTTAACCGATGAGAACGGTCCTTCGGGCTCATTCCTTCCGTTCTCATCGGATGGACTGATCGTGTGTACAGGGCTTCACTACTGCCAGGAGTAGACAATGGCTAGGCAGGAGGAATTACCCTGGCAACACTGTCTGTGTTGATGGGTGAATCGTGCAAATGTCTTTCCTGCAACCCATGGTTGCAGGATAAAAATTCACACCATCTATGGCCAGCCTAATGCCACGTACACACGGTCAGAATTTCTGATAACAAATGTTCGATGTGAGCTTGTTGTCCGAAAATCCGACCGTGTGTATGCTCCATCGGACATTTGCTGTCGGAATTTCCGACAACAAATGTTCGAGAGCTGGTTCTCAATTTTTCCGACAACAAAAGTTCTTGTCGGAATTTCCGATCGTCTGTAGCCAATTCCGACGCACAAAAATCCTATGCATGCTCGGAATCAATTTGACGCATGCTCGGAATCATTGAACTTCATTTTTCTCGGCTCGTGTTGTACGTCACCTGTTTTTGACATTCGGAATTTCCATCATGCTGCCATCCACCTTACCAACCACTCTGTCTCTGCTACTCCTCTCTGTCAATCCCTCCACTGGCTTCCACTCACCCAACAAATTAAATTTAAACTACTAACAATTACCTACAAAGCCATCCACAACTCTGCCCCCAGCTACATCAATGACCTAGTCTCTAAATACCAACCTAATTGTTCTCTTCGTTCTTCTCAAGACCTCCTACTCTCTAGCTCTCATCACCTGCTCCCATGCTCATCTCCAGGACTTTTCCAGAGCCTCTCCAAGTCTATGGATCTCCTTACCCCAGTCTGTCCTTCTATCTCCTTCTCTATTAGCTTGACCCTCCCTTCTAGATTGTAAGCTCTAACGAGCAGGGCCCTCTGATCCCTCCTGTATTGATTTGTATTGTGACTGTACTGTCTTCCCTGATGTAAAGCGCTGTGCAAACTGTTGGCACTATATAAATCCTGTATAATAATAAATAATAATAATTTCCGACAACATTTGTGTGACCGTATGTATGCAGGACAAGAAAAAAAAAATCCACGGTTTTGTTGTCGGAATGTCCGGTTTTGTGTATGCGGCATTGTTCGATTTTGACTGAACTTCCCCTATAATATTTGGGGCTGTTAGGCCTCGTACACATGATAGGATAGCCAGAGGACAACGAACTGAAGGACCGTTTTCATCAGCCAAAACCGATCGTGTGTAGGCCCCATAGGTTATTTAACCTTAGGTTAAAAAAAATAAGGATTTACATTAAAATTTAACCTATGGACTGGTAACCGATAGGTCAAAACCGATCGTTAGTTTGCAAAAGCATCGGTTAAAAACCCGCGCATGCTCAGAATCAAGTCGACGCATGCTTGGAAGCATTGAACTTCGTTTTTTTCAGCACGTCGTTGTGTTTTACATCACCGCATTCTGACACAATCGTTTTTTTAACTGATGGTGTGTACACACGACGGACCATCAGTCAGCCTCATAGGTTAACCTAAGACAACGGTCCTTCAGACCGTTGTCCTCTGGCTATGTGTTTGGGAATGCATGAGTAAGGACAAGTTGAATAATGGGAAACTGCTAGAATTTCAATTTATTATACAGCTTTGTATATTATTACACATGTTAAAAAATAAAGTTCCCAGATCCCAATCTCTACTTGTGCTTATGCTCAGGATTAAATATTCAGGAAATAGATAAGGCATCGGGAAGCTATAGAGCGCAGATCATACTATGAGCCCATAGATGTCTTAAGTTGTAAGAAAAGCTGTCTTAAGTCGAGACTAGATGACATAAGGTCAACAATTTACTAGTCTACCAGCAGGCCCGGATCCGTCAGGGAGATGGTAGGATCAGAGTGTCTGACTTGATTTGCTTTTACATTGGTCTTAAAGTTCTCAAGCCCGTAAAATGTACAACTGTAACATATTCAAGGAGTTTTTTTATTGCAATGTACTTCTGTGCACTATACGCTCCTGGACCCAAGCGCACGGCTGACCTCTGTAGATTGTGTATAAGTTACTGGCGTTTTTTTGAAACTGAGAGCGCACAGAAATAAAAGCTAGCTTGGCCGGTTGACCTATTTGCTTTTCAGCGCCTGGAGTTGAAAAGATTAAAAACTGAACAATATCTTGTTTTCCTGCAATGCTATTTTCTTATCTTGTACTGGATTTTCTTTTATTAAACACCACACAAGTGAATTCATAGACCATGTAGCAGTCGTTCAGAAGATACCGCTGACTTTCTGCCATCTGTCTAGAAAGTAAATCTAAGCATTTAATTTAAAAGATACAAACTGTCACTTTATAAGAGATCATGTTGTTTTAATTTACAAACTGATATAATTAAGGTTCTGTAAAGACTTTTTTTTTTTTTGCTAACGGTAAAGGATATTATACATGCTTAAAGTATAGCTTCACTTTTGTTGAGAAAAAAAGCAATCCCCTCTGGGTCATCTACTGTATGTACTTTCAAGTGATTTCAACAAATGTTGTAGCAGATTCCTACCTTTTTCTATTCTAAATAAAAAGCTATTTGTTCCAACCATGTCCTTGCAGGACTTGTTCCTGAATGTGAGGATCTGTGTTCATTATAACCACTGGGCGCACTTTCAGGCCTTGTACAGACGAGCAGACATGTCCGATGAAAACAGTCCGCGGACATGTCTGCTGGGATGTTTTGGTCTGATGTGTGTACACACCATCGGACCAAAATCCCTGCGGACAGAGAACGCGGTGACGTAGACGACACCGACGTTCTCTGACACGAAAGGTCAATGCTTCCACGCATGCGTCGAATCAATTCGACGCATGCGCGGGATTTCGGGCCAGCGGACATGTCCGATGAGTCGTACTGACCATCGGACATGTCCGACGGACAGGCTTCCAGCGGACAAGTTTCTTTGCATGCTAAGAAACTTTTGTCCGCTGGAAACCTGTCCGCTAGGCCGGAAAACTGTCCGGTCGGCCCTACACACGGTCGGACATGTCCGCGGAAACTGGTCCACGGACCAGTTTCAGCAGACATGTTCGGTCGTGTATACGAGGCCTCAGTGTTCTGATGGGTAAGGTACAGTGTCCACATATCATTAGAACAGGGGCCTCTAGACATTTCAGTGTGAGGGCCACATTGTATGCTTAACAAATATTCACGGGCCAAAAAATCAGTTTTGTAAATCAATAAATGAAAGAATTCCTTTTTCTTGCATCGTTTCTGGAATCAGCATGAAATGATTCAGAATAAAAGAGATAAAACTTTGGTAAAACAAAAGTCAGACTTACATCAGAGTTCCCATTACACACATCAGGGTTACCCTCAGAGACCCCCTTACATCACAAAGCCAATCAGAGCCCTCCTTACATCAGAGTCTGCCTTAAGAGCTCCCCTTACATCAGGGTTCACCTCAGAGCCCTCCTTACATTAGAGTCCCCATAAGAGTCCCATCAGAGTCCTCCTTACATCAATGTAGCCATCAGAGCCTCACTTGCATTAGAGTCCCCCTTACATCAGGGTTCCCATCAGAACCCCCCTCACATTAGGGTCCCCCTCAGAGCCCCACCTATATTAATGTCCCCCTTACATCAGGGTTCCCATCAGAACCCCCCTCACATAAGGGACCCCCTCAGAGCCTCCCTTACATCAGGGTCACCATCAGAGTTCCCCTTACATCAGAGTCTGCCTTAAGAGTTCCCCTTACATCAGGGCTCCCCCCATCAGAGCCCTCCTTACATCACGATCTCCATCAGAGCCCCCCTTACACCACAGTCCCAATCTGAGCCCCCCTTACATCAGAGTCTGCCTTAAGAGTTCCCCTTACATCAGGGTTCCCCTCAGAGCCCCCTTACCTCTGGGTTCCCATCAGAGCTTTCCTTACATCAAGATCCCCATCATAGCCCCACTTACATCAGAGTCCCCATAAGAGTCCCCCTTACATCAGGCTCTCAAAAAAGAGCTACAACCTCCAGCTTCTCCCACCATAAATAGGGCTACCCAGAAGTACTCCACCAGGAGGAGGATGAGTATCCTTAAAAGGGAACTGTGACAAACCCAACCAGGGTAGGGGCTGTTGGAGGGGACTAGGGGCTAGTCTTCTACCCACTGATTATGGCCCATGGAGGAGACTGGGCATCGTGTATGCTTCTCCCGGCCAGAGCATGAAAAATAGCTCAGTTCAGCCTCTTATCCCATGGAGAGACCAGTTAATGACTAATGACGGACAACAAAATGGTGAACGCTTGGAATAATTATTTGAATAAGGACAATAAAGCTATCCTCATGGAGTGGATGGAAAGGTGTAACATTATTCGTGTACAGGTAATGGTCAGAGGAAACATGGTGGCCCTCCTGCAGACTGTGTTGGAGAAGCTTTTCCACTTGGGACAGAAATATTTATCAACAATATCCCTCAAGAACTCTATGAAGATAAATTGATTCCACTTTTTTAACATTGTATGACTTTTGTAGAGGACAGATTACACCAGTGAAAACCAAACACCTGACAGAGAGCATGTGTAATGTACTTTGTGTATCTGTGGGGCTGGTGCCAAACTGTCTGGGTCGGCACTGACCTGAGTCACCTAGGCTTGTCTAGATGACTAATTGTTAATTAGCTTACTGCTTAATTAGCTTACTATTTGTGTTCATGTTAGCTGTTGCTAAAGCGTCGTACACTCATCAGATTTCCATGGGACAAATCCGTGGAATTTTATCCGAAGGACGTTGGCCGTGAACCTGGTATGCATACAGACGGCAGAACTTTTTCAGCCAACATACACAAAACGACGTGTTTTTTCAGCTCGTTAGCGCCACCCTTTGGGAAACTTCTGCTAATGTTGTGCTATGGTTTGCATTGGTTCGGAGCATGCGTGTTTGTACTTTGTTTTTTTTTTTCAACAGACTTGTGTACACACGATCGGATAATCCGCCAAGACACATTTGTTGTCGGACAGTTTTAAAACATTTGTTGTCGGAAAATCCGATAACAATTGTCCGATGGAGCATACAAATAGTCGGATTATCTGACAAAACTTTGCCATCACACATTTGTTATCGGAAAATCCAATCGTGTGTATGAGGCTTTAGATGTACTAACAATATCACTGTTTACAGTTTGCATTGTTTAGGATAATGTGATCAAGCTTACCTGATCTTGTGTGGTACAGTAGGTGACCGCGATATTGTGTCAATCTCGCTCCCTTTCTCAGCGAGATTGACCACCTACGAGCCCCATCGCGGGAGCCAGCGCCGAGCTGGCTTGCCACGATGGAGACAAAGACGCCATAGAAGCGACGGGAGATCCAACTTGGATTCCCGCCAATTCTAGCTGCGGCGTTTGGTATGAATCCTGAGAGGGAGAACTCCACGCCAAATTTTAAATAAAAAACCAGCATGGGTTCTTCCCCAGGAGCATACCAGGCCCTTAGTTCTGGTATGGGTTGTAAGGAGACCCCCCCCCTATGCTGAAAAACCGACGTGGGGGTTGCCCCACAATCCATACCAGACATGTATCCAAAGCACGCTACCCGGCCGGCCAGGAAAGGAGTGGGGACAAGCGAGCGCCCCCCCCTCCTGAGCCGTACCAGGCTGCATGCCCTCAACATGGGGGGGTTGGGTGCTCTGGGGCAGGGGGGCGCACTGCGGGGGCCCCCACCCCAGAGCACCCTGTCCCCATGTTGATAAGGACAGGGCCTCTTCCTGACAACCCTAGCCGTTGGTTGTCGGGGTCTGCGGGAGGGGGCTTATCGGAATCTGGGAGACCCCTTTAATAAGGGGGCCCCCAGATACCGGCCCCCCACCCTAGGTGAATGAATATGGGGTACATCTAACCCATACCCATTCACCTGGAGGCAAAGTGTAAAAGAAAAAAAAACACACAACACAGGTTTTTTAAAGTAATTTATTAGTCAGCTCCGGGGCCCCCCCTGTCTTCTTTAGCTCTTTTAGCAGGGGGGGGGCCTTCTTCTTCCGCTCTCCATGGGTCTTCTCCGCTCTCCGGGGTCTTCTTCCGCTCTCTGGGGGTCTTCTCCCGCTCACCGGGGGTCTTCTTCCGCTCACCGGGGGTCTTCTCCCATCTTCTTCGCTGTCATCTCGGCCCCGGTTCTTCTCCCACTCGCTCTCCGGTGCCTTTTCTTCAGGGCTGGCCACTGCTATCTTCGTGTGTTAGCTCAATTACTAGCAACGGCCAGTCTGCTCTTCTTCTGTCTTCTTCTGTCTTCTTCTGCCTTCTTCTCTTCCTCCCATGTTGACACGACGCTTCTTCCCGCTGTTATGCCGGGTGTCCGGTGCGCAAAAATTTATATAGGCCTCTTTTATGATGTCACAGTCCCATCATGCTCCAGTACCTACCAACGTGGTACCTACCCACGTGGGTAGGTACCGGAGCATGATGGGACTGTGACATCAAAATTTTCAGTCTTTTTTTAGTTGTTGCGCAAAAAATTGAAATCGCAGAGGTGATCAAATACCACCAAAAGAAAGCTCTATTTGTGAGAACAAAATTATAAAAAAGGTGTTTGGGTACAGTGTAGCATGACCGTGCAATTGTCATCCAAAGTGCGACAGCGCTGAAAGCTGAAAATTGGCTTGGGCAGGAAGGTGCAAAACGCTTTCAAACCAAGTTACTCTCAAACCAAGGTTTTACTATATTTCCATATTTTTTTTATACTATTTTAACTTCTATTTTCTTAATGTAAAGCAAGTAAATATGTAAACTCAACTACATCACAGCTTCATACTGCAACCTTCCACTCTCCTAACGGCTTATTTATTTTGTTTTTAATCCAGCAGCCTTGAGCGCCGTGCCATTAATATAGTGTGAATGGCTCACTTATGAAACAGAGCAACATACAAAATTGTGACCATATTTTATTGTGCTCCTCGCATTAAGGGAGAGGTGAAGGTTGCTCGGGTCATCTAATAATAGCAAGAAACACGTATAAATTTATTCACTCTCCTTGGAATAACATGAGACATAAATTCACATAAGCATTGCTTCCTCATGTGTTTTAAATATACATTAATGTACGGCTTTTTTTTTTTTTACATAGGAGATAAATACATATTCATTGACATGTATCTGCATGTTACGATAGTCCGCTCTAAGATTGTTTAGATGTATTTGACATCTTTTTTGTTATGATTTTTTTTTTTTTTAATTTAGAAGCTTCTCTAAAACCTGTCACTTTTTGAAGTAACCCTTGGGCCCAGCTTGTGCCTGCTCGTATCTCCTCCTGAAGTCCTGAGTGTCAAATGTCAGGCCATGTACTGTGCTGTCAAAGAGGAGAAAAGGCTCAGATGATTGATGACTGGAAAGGCTGAAATCTAAACCTCTGCAGCAATTGCTTCTTTTACAAAAAAACACTAGGGCTACCCACAGTGACTAGAACCAAGGTCAGTTCACATACCATTACACCCACTGCTCTAGGCTGCTAACAAGTCCTACCATTCATGAGAGACTTTTTCTCTTTTGCCCGTTTCCACTTCTATAATTCGAACTCATTCGTTCCCTTTTTCGCCCCCCCCCCCCCATTTCTCCTGGAACCCCCTGCCAAAATTTGCAGACACTTAATCCCAATAAAAAGAAGCATGGCCTTTTTTTCCCTTCAGGCTGCCTTTGCTACTTGAAGCCACGGGCTGGAGCTTTCTGCTGCATAAGTCAGATGACAGGATTATTAATGGCGCGGGGCACTGTCATATCTGATTCCATGCATATTCATGAGGAGAACGGGACAGATGGGACCTGGCAGCATGGGGGGGTTGACTGTGCCCCTCTCCCCTGACATGATTTTATATTCAGAGATTAAATATATTTAAGTAACGGAGCATAATAACATGATATGTGCAAGGTATCCAAGTTTACTACGGCGCTGACCTTCATTGTCTGACCTCTTATGGGTTTCTATTTTATGTCTTTGTCTGAAGCAGTGTATTAGTTATCCCCCGGTATTGTCCGTTTTGGCAAAATGACTGTAGAGATGAAAACTGATTGGTCATTCATACGTCATTTTGCCTACAGTAATCGGCTTGTGTTATTTTAATAATTATAATTTATTTATTTTTGGCATTTACACAGCACCAGCGATTTACTCAGCACTTTACATACAGTGGCCCGGATTCAGAGACAATTGCGTATCTATCAGCGGGCGTAACGTATCTCAGATACGTTACGCCGCCGTAACTTAGGGCGCAAGTTCCGTATTCAGAAAGAACTTGCGCCCTAAGTTAAGGTGAGCTATGAATAAGCACTGTATGAGAGTGTGAAACGCGTTAGCCCTTTTTTCTGATTTTTTGCTGTGACATATCCATGTTGTGACCAGTTTTTATTTAAAAAGGAACAAATTTTTATTTTTGGAGTGCGGCCGTCCCGGTTCTTTCTTATACATTTTTGTAAGTTAACCTCCCTGGCGGTATGATTCTTTCAGAAAAAAGGTGCTAAAAGCGGTACCATTATTTGCAAGGAAATTTGGCGTTTTATACTGTAGGCCTGTAATTTTTAGGAATAACTCACTTAAATCTGACCAAACAAGATTCTAATAGGCATCCCGGGTATGAATTTTTTTGAAAATTTTTTTTATAAATTATAATATAATAAATAATTATAAATAATTATAACAAATAATAATATAATTATAATAAAAATTATTCAATAATGTAATCAAATCAAAATCACTGAAATTTGCTCAGTTGCAGAATTGTTGCTGTCATTATTATTATTTTTTTATGACGAATTTCCCCACAAATCACTATCGCACAATTCTGCAAGTGATTATAATTTATTATCGCTGTTTTCTAGCTGCTCTAAAACTATTTTTGACATAAAGGGACACTTTTGGTTGCTATGGACAATCTACAGTTTGCAGGCAGAAAGAACAGTTTTTATTATATAAAAGTACATGTAGGGCACTGGACAGACCACTAGGGACAAGGGGTGTGTGTATTTTTTACATACAGTACTGTAATCTATAAGATTACAGTATACTGTATGTAATGTGTTTGTTTACGTTTTTGAATTTGGCGCTGTTCTCCGCTCCCGTGCGTCGTAACGTCGCAGGGAACGGAGATCGGCGGCACAGGAGGACGCTGTGTGAATCGAGCAAGGTCCCGCTCGCTCACACAGCACGGTGGCATCGCTGGATCCAGGGACAAGGTAAGTAAACAGTGCCTGTGGATCCAGCGAGGCAAGCCCGAGTCTGACTCGGGGTTACCGCTCGCAGCATGAAAATCTAACCCCGAGTCAGACTCGGGAATACCGCCAGGGGGGTTAAGGTGGCGTGGTCCGGCGTAAGCCCGCGGAATTCAAATTCTCCATGCAGTGGGCATGTTGTATGGTAATGAAGGCTGACCCCACGTAAATGAAGTTTTTGCCTTACGGCGCATGCGCCGTCCGTGAACGTATCCCAGTGCACATGCTCCAAATTAACCCACAAAAAGCCAATGCTTTTGACGTGAACGTAAATTACGGCCAGCCCTATTCGCGAACGACTTATGCAAACTACGTAATCGACGGAAAATTTGACGCTGGCCCGACGTCCATACTTAACATAGGATACGCCTTATATAGCAGGGGTAACTTTACGCCGGAAGAAGTCTAATGTAAACAACGTAAAAAAAATGCGCCGGGCGGACGTACGTTTCTGAATCGGCGAATCTACCTAATTTGCATATTCCTTGTGTAAATCTACGGAAGCGCCACCTAGCGGCCAGCGTAAATATGCAGCCTAAGATACGACGGTGTAAGACACTTACGCCGGTCGGAACTTAGGGAAATCTATGCGTAACTGATTCTATGAATCAGTCGCATAGATACGACCCCGCAACTCAGAGTTACAACGGCGTATCCGGAGTTACGCCGTCGTAACTGCTCTCTGAATCCGGGCCAGTATGTGCAAGATGTGTCTAAAAAGTTTGGTGAATTTTATCAGAAAACAGAAGATACAAACAAAATACATTTATGTCCTTCAAAATAATCGCCATCCTTCACAACACACTTTTGGCGACGTTCATTAAGCTTCTGAAAACGGTCAGCAAAGACCTCTTTAGGAATCGATCGCAGAACCGCTGTCACACAATCTTGGAAGATGCCATCGTTGTTGAAGAAGGCGTACAACAGTGTATTGGACCTTTGCAGGTGACTCTTTTGGGGTCGCAGGGAAGACGATGAATGCCATTCCATCGATTGCCGCTTGGATTCCGGATTGAATTGGTAGCACTAGGTTTCATCCCCTGGGACAATGGTTCTCAGAAAGGATGGATCCTGGTCACACATGGTAATGAAATCTCTGGAGGTTCCCATCCATTTTGCTTTCTGTTGGTTTGTCAGCTTGTGCGACCCAAACCGGGAACCAGGCCCGGACTGGCCATAGGGCAGACCGGGCAAATGCCCGGCGGGCCGGCCGGGCCAGGGCCACCCGCTCTGTAGCCTGTTGCTGTTCAGGCCGCACAGCGGGAGGTAAGCGGCGACCATGGCCTGGACATGGTTAACACAGGCCGCCACTCGCCGCTACCGATATGCGGCCGTGCGTGTGTCTCCGCGGAACTTTCGGCTGCATGGGCTGAGCTGTGTGTCACTCTCACACACAGCTCAGCCTCTCAGAGCCGCACGGATATTTCCGCTCTCTGCTCCCAGGTGGAGTCCTCCTCCACCTCCAGCCAAGGTGTCCTGCACGGTGGGGCAAGGGGGAGAGCTGCGGGCTGCTGTCAGGACGTTTTCCCTCCCCTTCTCTTGTCGGCACACGGCAGGACTCGAGAAAGCTGTGAGGAAAGCTTCCTGCCTATTCTTCACTCACCATTGGCCACAACAGAGGACCAATCGGAAACTAGATAGGCATTATGGGAAATGTAGTCTTAGAGATAGGCCCATTTGTTCTCAGCAGGGAGCTGCTCAGCTGACTACACTCCCCAGCATGCACTCTGCCTGGGGGGGACCGAAAACAAGCAGAGGAGTGCTTGTAGCAGCATTAGAGGAGACATGAAAAATGAAAGACAGGACTGTGCTGGGGGAACTAATAGCCCCAGCACCACCTGATAAAGAAATGCTAAACCACACCACCACATAGTTGCCAACATTTGTCCAGTGACACTTTGCAGCACAGCTATTAATTACCACACTCACTTCCCCGAAGCTCCACCCACTACGCATAATCTTCGCCAGGCGAAGATTATGCGGAGTGGGTGGAGCTTCGGAGAAGTCAGTGTGGTAATTAATTAATAGCTGTGCTGCAAAGTGTCCCTGGAATTTTTTTTAAAATGTTGGCAACTATGCCACCAGAGAGAGTCATGCTGTGTTGTACCGCACCACCAGAGAACCACGCTGTACTACACCAGCAGAGAACCACGCTGTACCACACCAGCAGAGAACCACGCTGTACCACACCAGCAGAGAACCACGCTGTACCACACCAGCAGAGAACCACGCTGTACCACACCAGCAGAGAACCACGCTGAACCGCACCACTAGAGAACCATGCTGTACTGCACCACCAGAGAGCCACGCTGTACCGCACCACCAGAGAGAGAGCCACGCTGTACCGCACCACCAGAGAGAGAGCCACGCTGTACCCACACCACCAGAGAGAGAGCCACGCTGTACCCACACCACCAGAGAGAGAGCCACGCTGTACCCGCACCACCAGCGAAAGAGCCACGCTGTACCCGCACCACCAGCGAGAGAGCCACGCTGTACCCGCACCACCAGCGAGAGAGCCACGCTGTACCCGCACCACCAGCGAGAGAGTCACGCTGTACCGCACCACCAGCAAGAGAGTCACGCTGTACCCGCACCACCAGCGAGAGAGTCACGCTGTACCCGCACCACCAGCAAGAGAGTCACGCTGTACCCGCACCACCAGCAAGAGAGCCACGCTGTACCCGCACCACCAGAGAGAGACAGCCATGCTGTACCCGCACCACCGAAAAGAGAGCAGGTTAGTGTCACTGGGCAGTGTGGGCACAATAGGAGACAGACAGTACTAGCATTGTATGGCCACAATAGGACTGGGATACTGTAATATAAAGGGGACTGCACTGTAAAGGGGCACTCTAATCATTGCAGTGCCCCTTCACAGTGCAGTTTCCCTTTATATCACAGTGTCCCTGCACATTACAGTGTGGAGGACCGACACCAGCCACCCCCGCGAATGTCTACCGACCGCACCCCCCCGGTCCCTGGAAAAGTTGGCTGCTCAGTCTAAAATGCCCGGGCCTATTTTTTGTCCCAGTCCGGGCCTGCCGGGAACAGATCGTCTGCTTACTCAAATCTTTGCGGACTATGGTGTGCACCGTGTCCATGTTAATGCCCAATTCCTCCACCATCAACTGTAGAGTCAGTTGCCAATCTCATTCCAGCATTTGTCGCACTCGCTCGATCATGTCTGGGGTTCTATTTATCAACGGCTTACCCATTTGTGGCTCATCCTCAGCCGTTTTCTTCCCGTAAAATCATTTGAAGCAGTCGTAAACACATTGACCCGGATTCCTAAAGCACTTACGCCGACGTATCTACTGATCGCTGTGTAAGTGCAGGGATGCGCCGTCGTATCTATGCGCCTGATTCTGCTATTAAGATACGCCTGAATTTTGGCTCCATCCGACCGACATAAGTCTCCTACGCCGTCGTATCTTGGGCGCATATTTTTCGCTGGCCGCAAGGGGCGCTTCCATTGTTTTACGCGTTGAATATGCAAATGACCGAGATACGCCGATTCACAAACGTACTTGCGCCCGTCGCTGTAATCTACGCCGTTTACGTAAGGCGTACATCCGGCGTAAAGTTATTCCACCTATAGGAGGCGCATCCCATGCAAAGGTATGGACGACGGAACAGCCGTCAGATTTTACGTCGTTTATGTAAGTCGTACGTGAATGGGGCTGGGCGTAGGTTATGTTCACGTCGTAGGCATTGAGCCGTCGTATCTTAGTAAGTAAATTTGACGTGATTCTGAGCATGCGCGCGCATGGGCCGTTCGTTCGGCCCTTCATTTGCATGGGGTCACGGTTAATTTAAATGTATCACACCCACTACCTTTCTACTTTGAATTAGGAGGGCTTACGCCGGCCAATTTACGTTACGCTGGCGCAACGTAGGGAGCGAGTGCTTTGTGAATACTGCTCTTGCCTCTCAGAGTTACGTCGGCGTAGCGCATATGAGATGCACTACGCCGGCACAAAGATGCGCCGATCTACCTGAATCTGGGCCATTCTCTGCTTATGACTTCTGTTCCGTAGACTTGCACCAACTTTTTATGTGTCTCTATCACTGTTTTCCCCAATTTGTAGCAGAACTTGATGTTCCATTGCACTGTCACCCTACCTCTCACACTGACTATGTTCTACTGCTCGCTGAGGGTTTACTGTGACGGTCACATGTACTCCACGCTCTGAGGCACTTATCAATGTGTCTCTGAATAGCCATGTACATGCGCGTGCACTTGGCCCATGTTGACATTGAGATAGCGAACCATTTATCAAACTTTTTAGACACACCTCATATTTTGTACATTCAAATCAGTCCCTGCCTTAAGGAGGTTACATTCTAAGGTCCCTATCTCTCACACACTCCAGGGTCAATTTGGACAGTAGCCATTTTTTTTTTTGTAATTCACTTTATTTATAAAAAAAAAATTACAGAACAATGCAACAAGCAGTGAGGCCTCATGAGGCCCCGTATACACGACCGAGTTTCTCGGCAGAATTCAGCCAGAAACTCGGTTCAGAGCTGAGTTCTGCCGAGAAACCCGGCCGTGTGTACACTTTCGGCCGAGGAAGCCGACGAGGACCTCGGCGAGGAAATAGAGAACATGTTCTCTATTTCCTCGTTGTTCTATGGGAGAACTTGACTCATATACACAACAAAGTATGAGTAAACAGTATGAGACAAAGGGTTAATTTACTAAAACTGGAGAGTGCAAAATCTGGTGAAGCTGTGCATGGTAGCCAATCATCTTCTAACCTCAGCTTGTTCAATTAAGCTTTGACAAGAAAAACTGGAAGCTGATTGGTTCCTATGCAGAGCTGCACCTGATTTTGCACTCTCCAGTTTTAATAAATTAACCCCAAGATACCTACCTGTGTTGGATTCCCAGTGAACGCCATTCGTGATGCTCATTTTTTTTTTTGGAAGGCCAGTAGGCCACGTATGATATTAATTATTGTATAAACTTTTTATCACAGTACGCTATTCTGATACCCTACTGCCTAGCTCCTCCTGAGGAAGTAGACCATTAGTCTAAGAAGTGCGCTGAGGAATATATAGCGCCTTGCTTCAGTGGATTCCAACATGATTTGTGAGATCCTGCGAATAATTAATTTAAATGATTAAATACTGACTGCTTAGGGAGATATAACTGATTGGTAACAGTGAACACATAGGCCCGGATTCATAGACACTGGCGCACATTTATGCCGCCGTAGCGTATCTCCTTTATGCTACGCCGACGCAGCGCAGAGAGGCAAGCATGGAATTCACAAAGCACTTCCTCCCAAAACTGCGCTGGGTTTCCAAGGCGTAAGTCGGCATAGGTGGAAGTGGGCGTGAGCCATGCTAATGAGGCGTGACCCCATGCAAATGATGGGCCGAGCGCCAGATAGATACGCATCGCCAACTGCGCATGTGCCGTCCTGTGGCCGCATCCCAGTGCGCACGCTCACAAATACGTAAGAACAACTGCCTAAGATATGCCAGATCACTGCCTACGGCGTGAACGTAACCTACGCCCAGCCATATTCACGTACAACGTAAACTACGTAAAATACGCTGGCTTGTGTTCCCTGGTGCAGCCCTTTGCATGGATGCTGCTGAGTTACACCTCCTTTATGGGGCATAACTTTACGCTGTACGTACAACTTACGTGCACCAGTCGTAGCCTGCGTCGGGCGCAAGTACGATCGTGAATAGGCGTATCTCCCTCATTTGCATATTGGAATAGAAAATCACTGGGAGCGCCACATGCGTCCAGCATAAATATGCGCCCACTCTACGCCGGCGTAGGCAAGTTACGTCGGTGGAATGAAGCCTGTTTTTAGGTGTATCTTAGTTTTGTGGGCACAGCGAACAGATACGACGGCGCATATTTGCACTTATGGGCGTATCTTGAGATACGCCGGCGCAAGTGCTTTGTGAATGCGGGCCAAAATCTTTTTCTGCTATAGTTTATGTACTCTTCAAAGAATAGCATATTTCCCACATATAAGGGTTTACCCTTTGTACAATAAAGTGATATTATTTTAATTATATTATTTGGTTTGATCTTTGTAACCTAAAAAGTCCCATTTGTATATTTAATTTTTTGGGTTCTAATTATATTTTAAGCATAGACTATGTCAGACTTAATTTCATAGGTAACGGTTACATTTGAATCATAAATTGCATTGTCCATTCTGATTTTACAAATACTAATATGACATGATAAAGTTGTCTCCTGTTAATTGTATGACCAGGAATAAATACTAGCAAGGTAGGAAGACATGAAGTTTTTCTCCAGGTACCGTGGCATTATAGTAATTGTGTAGGATACTCAGTGCTTTAGCAAATAATGTCATATGGTTCAGTGGTGGCTGGTGCTCAATATTTTTTTTGGGGGGGGAGCAAACAAGCCTCCCCCACTTGCATCACCACCAAGTACCGATACCAGTCTCGCCCCCCCACTCACACCACCGTTGCCACCCCTCCCCAACAGGCGATGGATGGGAAGGCGGCCTTACTTTAGGAGATGAGGAGGGATAGGGCTGCTGCTCCTCGCTCTAGCCAGGGGCTTCTTCTTACAAGCCCACCCTATTTTGAAGCCAATTAGAGCCTCATGGCTCTAATCATGTGCTTCCAAAAAAAGAAACCCATAGAAATCCATGTGTCTGGCGCCCTGCATATAATAGGGGCCAGGCGCATGGATTGGGGGGGTGGCGCCCCTGCGCCCCATATGGATGGCCACCACTGGTTAGAGTTTACTACATCTGCCAAAAAAAGGATATTAATTTGTAAGGATAGGGGGGGATGTGTATTGTGATAGACAGGAGACATCTCCTTCATATGTTCCCCATTACCTCGTTGGGCCCCAAGTGTGGGTCACACCCGTGGTGGGCTCTTCTGTGCCAGGCAGCAGAAAAAAGTCAGTTGCTTTACAAAGAGTTTACAATTTGAAGGCGTACCTATTAATTTTGGGACCATATCTGCAGTCATGTGAAAGTCAAACCATAAGGCAGTCCTTGCATATATTTCTATGCAAAGTTCTTTCAAAGATAGCGTCCCATGCGCTACGCAATGTAATGTGTTGCATTAGGAGGGACATGCAGAGCCTATGTCCACTCCACCAGTCAGTATATGTCTATGACCTCACTTCCAGTAACAGAATGGGGTTCTGTTGAGCACATAGCATGGACCTCATACATGCTCCAATTAACCTGTTTCGTTCCATATCAAATGACCAGGTATTAGATCTCTGTGATGCTAATCCACTCCCGGTAACTGACGGAGACAGACACCTAGGGAGGTAGAAATAACACCGGACTCCCTCGCTACCATAAAACCTGCCACTCTACCATGAACCATGCCAAAGACTGGTTGAAGTTAGCCCTTTGTTACCGTGATGGTTTGGGAGCCACGTCTGACGACCGCGCAATTTTCAGTTAAAGCGACGCAGTGCCGAATTGCAAAAAGTGACCTGGTCCTTTAGCAACAAAATGGTCCGGGGCTTAAGTGGTTAACAACCAGCTATTCTTCACAGATTTTGAATCGATTTCGAATCGATCTATCTTTTTTCGACCAATCCGAAGAAGAAAAACAATGATTGGCTCTAAAAATCTTCCCAAATCAAAATAATATTTCACTGAGGTTGGTTGGGCAGGTCTCCCAAAGGTCATAAAGCAATAATGAATATCCTAACAACAAAACAAAACAAAAATTAAAAACACTCCGCTCTACCAACAGATTTTCTATCCATAGAAGTCTGTTGTCTGTAATCTCATTATCTAAATAACTCGGTCCATTGTCTGTGCAGTTAAATCATCGAACTAGGAAAGATGAATTACGTGTAATGCATTAAATGGAGTTTGTACTGTATATAAATTCCCATAGTCTAGAATTCTTTACATATTCAATATAAACAATGTATGCAGTTTTGCCCGTAATCCCAGTTCTTGTTAAGAAGCTTAAAGCGTAAAATCGGTTGATTTTTTTTGAGTTCAAGGTCAAAATGATTATGTATTGTTTTGATTTCTATTACAGTTTTTATTAGATAGCAACTCCTCATACCATAGTCTATTCAAATACTTTCTTTATCTGAGTTGTTAATTAAAAGCTGCTCACACAAGACCTTTCCTTAATCCAGATCAGCCCTGGGACCAATTAAAGAAAAATAGCGTTAAACACTTTGCTGTTCCTACAACAGATTGCCCACATATGCTGTTGTGTTTTACACGGAAGTTATGATAAGATCACTTATCACATGTGGGACGTCATCATAATCTCCATTTCAAAAATAATTACGGAAGAAGCTGCTTAGGATAACAGTGCAGTGACCGCTGGGCCAAATACCTAACAGTGAAAAGACGTATTTTGTATCAGGCAAACAAAATCCTACTTTATCCACATGTCGGTAAGCTTTTAAAAATTTTTTTTATAATTAGTATGGATTCTTAGCATTTTTTTGTGTACCAGTCCATTACACATGGAAAGTTTTTCAACTTTGTCTTTGTTTGAACCTCACCAAAATGATCAATGGTTTGCTTGTAAAGTAGATACGGCTTATGCCCCGTACACATGATCGGAATTTCCGATGAAAAAAGTCAGATGGACTTTTTTCATCGGATTTTCCGATCGCGTGTAGCCCCTTTAGAGTTTTTTCATCGGAAACTCGGATGAATTCTGTAACAGGAGTCACTTTTGGGCACAGATTAAGCCAGGAAATAAGGGACATATGTTGGATTGTTTTAGCATGGACAGTAATCCACAATATATTCTTAAATGTCTGCAAATAACTAATTACAAGTTGTTGGCTTATCCTTGTTAGGCACGTCGGGAGCACCCTTTGGGTTGATCTGTGTATGAACCTTCGGCCAGCCAGACAATCAAAGAAAACCAACGACGCGGTGTTGGGTTCAAAAAGACTGTATTGATAAAACAGACATCCTAACAATTTATAACTTCAAACCACAAAGTTTCCCTTATACCGCCCAAAACCTCCCCTAAGCTTAATACCCTCCCAGCACCCTTCTAACCAATGAAAATACCAAGCTTATAAAAATTCCCCAGTTATAAATGTCATATAAAGTGTTACAAAAACATGACGCATGTAACATCACACATCTCACACATCTACCACAGTATTCGCTATATTGGATATCATGTGTCATGTGTGGCCTAAAATTGACAGACTAGTTCCGCAATTCTCACGATATAGATGGACCTGTGGTCACATATGTCTGCAAAGAGTCTTATCCCTATCTCTAAAAACCTACCAATAACTCTCCTACTTAAATCTACTTAAAGCTATATCAACGTATAAACTGTAGCTGATATATTAGTGTATCGTAATGTAATGTATCAATGTGTATTGATATATAAGCTACATATTGGCAATATCCTCACAATCCTGACCCTACTGGTCAATAGTGACTCATTCCTCTGTGTAACATAGGCTGTTGATATGCTAATTGAGGCTGTACTGGGGTGAGCTTGGTAGACAGCCTGGCTCCTGGATCTCTCATTATGTATGCTAATACTTTTTTATGTGTGGAATGTACTTGTCAACTGTAGTAATTATGTCAGATCGGTGCCAAAACGAAATGTGTATTATACAGGTGAATCACTTATTGTCGGAGACGTAATGTCTGTGGGATAATTAACTCCTCTATGTAATTATCTAAAAGAATGTGATTGAAGCCCATTGAGTGATGTTGTGGGTGGAGAGTTTGATTGTTCCTGTGCTTACTGAAACATGCCTTGTAACTGTATATAAACCTGAGAGCTAACCATTAAAGCATTCACACATTTGACTCAGAACACAGAGCATCTGTCTCGTAATTCTGGGGGAATTCTTATGGAATGGATCGGATCTGCTGGATGGTTGGAGTGTTGGAAGCTGTCTTGGGTTGATGGAATGGGAGATCGTGAATGGTGTTAACCCCTGACCGTTACAAATTCTATTGGACTTTAGATATAGAACATGTTCTATATTTTTCCATTGGAATTCCGATGTGATTTGGCCGGGCAAAAGCCCAATCGTGTGTACGCGGCATTGCTTTCAACTCACTAAACCTTTATTAATAAAACAAAACGCTGTTGGGTTATAGATCTCTCCAGGGCTTCAGACTATTTATCAGCTGCCCATCCTCCATCTGGGCACACTTCCCCAGGGATTGGCAAAGCCCTAATCAACATTCAGACTGGGTATTTGAATTCTCGCTTCCTATGCTCTGGCCTGTAAAATCCTGAACAGGCCAAACATTCCCTACTCCCCTGATTAAAAAAGGAGGAGCCAAAAGCTAAATTTAGTAGCCTAACTAGGAGGGCGCTACACACCTTTCCCCAGGGATTGGCTAGGCCCTGATCAACATTCAGTCTGCCTATTTGAATTCTACCGTTCTATGCTCTAGATCAGGGGTCTACAAACTATGGCCCTCCAGTTGTTCAGTACTACAATTCCCATCATGCCTAGTCATGTCTGTGAATGTCAGAGTGTTACAATGCCTCATGGGATTTGTTGTTTACACAACAGCGGAAGGGCAACAGTTTGGAGATCCCTGCTCTAAATAGAAGTTTCCTCTAGAGCAGTGTTTCCCAACTCCAGTCCTCAAGGCACACCAACAGGTCATGTTTTCAGAATTTCCCTCAGATGAAACGGCTGTGGTAATTACTAAGGCAGTGAAACTGATCAAATCACCTGTGCAAAATAATGGAAAGCCTGAAAACATGACCTGTTGGTGTGCCATGAGGACTGGAGTTGGGAAACACTGCTCTAGAGGCAGGGGGGAGCAATCAATCTCCCAGCCTGTGAAACCCTGAACAGACCAGACCAAACAATCTCTGCTCCCCTGATTACAGATAGGAAGCCAAAAGCTACATTTAGCTAGCAGCCTAACTAGGGGGGTGATACACACCTTTCAAATATAATGTCTGAAGTGCAAAAATTATAACGAAACAAGAATTCCGATTGATTCTAAAATGTTTTCCTTCCCATACAAAAGGCCCTGTGAGTTTGTAAATGCTGCCAACTTACAGATATCCAAATTCACTGGCCATCTGCTGGCTCCTGTACCTCATCACTGCTCCTACGTGAGAATATAAGAAGAGGAAGAGTTGCACTTCATAGTTAGTTCACTTTTGATACTGTATTCTGTTAAAAAAAAAGTAAAACAAAGTGGTCGCATACATATAGGGGTTAATATGCTAAAGGCAAATAGACTGCGCACTTTTTGCAAGTGCAGCTGCTCCAGAGCTTAGTAAATGAGGTAAAGCTTCTCTTTGCAAAGAATACCCAATCATGTATATGTAGCAAACCCCAGAGGGAGCTGCTTTTGTTTGTTCAGTCCGTTACTCTGCCTTTCAACCCCAATGAAACCCCTCTGGAACACCTAGCAATGTGATTAATGGGATAACTCAGCAGGAATACACAACAAAGTTCTTCTTCTAGTTTAATTGAAGAAAAGTAAAATTCAGGTTAACATTAGTCAGCCAGGACCTGTGTAAATACCCAGGACTTGGTTGAAACAGTTTAAAGAAAACAGTCAGGAACAATATGCAAACAACAAAAGCAATAGGTAACAATATGTACAGATTAAATAGACTCCCCAATAACTGTTGGTGTGTGTGGGATGCTGTGGCTAAGGGGGAACCCCAGGCCTACGATGCTTCTAGTACACACCCAGTGAAATTATCTCAATACCCGTGGTGTGTCCCCTTTAAGATGTAATGTCCTGGAGGCAAAGCTTTGTGTTTTATTATCTTCACCGGCAGTGTAGGAGCTCTGTGGACAATTTTTGGATGTGGTATTATATGAAAAGCATTAAAGGTTCCTGGGCAAAGCCCCCTCACCAAATCCTGGTTGAGGGGGCTTTGTCAGCGGTCCTCCTCTAAGCGATTGATCGATCTTAGATGCATGTGTGTCGCAGTGACATTCAGTCCTTGAGCTGTTGCAGGGTGTCCTTCTTTAGCATGGATAGTCTGTTCCTCTGGGCTGGAGCTGCATGAACAATCTGTTCCTCTGGGCTGGAGCTGCATGAACAATCTGTTCCTCTGGGCTGGAGCTGCATGAACAATTTGTTTCTCTGGGTGGGAATTGCAGGCGGTGTGCCCCTTAGTAGGCCACGATTCCACACACTGCTCTCCTGATGGGGTGCAGGCAAAAAGAGGCTCTGGCCTAGTTCCTCTGGTTTTTTATCTCCTCCCCCACAGTCCTTTGCTGCTGTCTGATTGTTGGCTCAGGCTGTTCCAATAGGGAGTTTACAGACAACCTCCAATAGGGAGTTTACAAACAAGCAGTTCTGAGAGTCTGTGTGTAAAGAGAGAAAAAGGGGGGGGTGAAAAAGCAGACAGCTGTCCCCTAATAGATTCGATCAGTCTGGAGAAGTACCTGCTACCTTTAAGAAGAAAAAAAATGAATTTTTGCTTGCACACAATTGGGTTATGGAAGCCAACAGAGCTCCCTCTCATTCACTAAGCTCTGGAGCAACTGCACTTTCAAAGGGCACACAGTCTATTTGCCTTTAGTAAATCCACGCCAATAAGATTCTACATTTTGAGCATTTTCAGGCGTACAGAATCACACTACAAGATGCTCAGGTGTGAATGGGTGCTAAATTCTAGACATGTGCGTTCCCATTCGTAACGAATGGATTTTCGTACGAATTTGGTAGTTTTCTTACATTTGTATCAATTCGAACATCCGAAAAGCTGAAAGACCCAAAATAAAAAAATTACGGAATTACGAATAAGCAAAATAACGAACAAATGAAAATACGAACGTATGATTGGACAATCTTACTAAAATACGAAACACCGAAAAAGCAAAAGAACGAAAATGACATCTATAACGAACGATTTGCATTCCGTATTTTAAATCCTTTGTCTGTTCGTATTTTCATTTGTGTGTTTTGTAAATTTGTTTCTTTGTCTGTTTGTAAATTTGTGTACTCGAATCGTTCTTTCGAATGGGCACTGGGCAGTGTAGTTAGTGAGTGATTACTTAAAGCGGGAGTTCACCCAAATTTTTTTTTTTTTAACATTAGATTCATGCTCATTTTGTCAAGGGGAATCGGGTAGCTTTTTTAAAATCTAAGCAGTACTTACCGTTTTAGAGAGCGACCTTCTCCGCCGCTTCCGGGTATGGGCTGCGGGACTGGGCGTTCCTATTTGATTGACAGGCTTCCGACGGTCGCATACATCGTGTCACGAGTAGCCGAAAGAAGCCAAACGTCTGTGCGGCTCTATACGGCGCCTGCGCACCGACGTTCGGCTACTTTCGGAAAATCGTGACGCGATAGATGCGACCGTCGGAAGACTGTCAATCTAATAGGAACGCCCAGTCCCGCAAGCGGTGGAGAAAATCGCTCTCTAAAACGGTAAGTACTGCTTAGATTTTAAAAAAACTACCCGATTCCCCTTGACAAAATGAGCATTAATCTAAGGTTAAAAATTAAAATTTCCGGGTGAACCTCCACTTTAATATCTTAGCCAATCAGCTTATCTCTTTTGTGCTGAGTCACATTGTACAGTGTAAAGCCTCGTACACACGATCGGACTTCAAACATTTCCGTGGATTTATGTCTGAAGGGAGTTGGCCGCACTTTTGAAACCGAAAAAGTTTGTCCGATAGAGCGTACACACGGTCGGATTTTTTGGAAAACGCTCATTTTGACGTTTGTTGGCAAAAAATCCGACCGTGTGTACGGGGCTTAAGAGAAAGTCTATCTTAATATGGATTAGCCGCGTGTTGCTATGTATTTAGGAAAGTACAAAATTACGAATCCATTAAACGAATACTATTATCTAACAAAATTACGAATTTCGAATCAACGAAAATAAATTAGACAGAATTACGAATCATTCAGTATAAACGAAAATAAAACTGTTACGAAAAACGAAAGGGTCCGAATAGGAAAACTTGAGTCTTACGAAATTACGAATCTTTACGAACCTACGTAGCGAGACGAAACGGTACAAAAAAATACAACATTTTTTGTTGTGCAGACGAAACGGAACAAAAAAATATGAACATTTTTAATGTGCACATGTCTACTAAATTCTACTATATAAGTGACGTTATCTTCAGCCTGCTTTGCGGTCTCGCTCCCTATCTCCTTGGGAAATGAGTGAGAAGTAGCATTAATATTAGCAAGCGAGCCATACCTGCTACATGTCACAAAGTATTTGGTCAGAAGAGGAAATGGCCGATCGTTCTGACAACAGCCAGGGTAGAAGCACTTGAAGTGCTATTAAAGCCTAATGGAGAATCTCTGTTACTTATACTTGTTCTGGGAAGATTAGGAAAGCGACTTTCCTTCTTTAGCCGCGGTATAATGAGAAGGAAATGGCATTTTTCCCTGTTAATTAGAGAGGCCAGGTTGAGAGATCCCCTTTGATCTCTTGAACTGAAGACCTGTATCCTGAAGTCATCACGTTGCTGTTTATAAATCCTAGGGCTCGCTCCTCTCACTTTCTGAAGCATTCATCTTTAAGGTTACAAGAAGGTCAAAGATCAGTACCTGGGGTAATCTTAAATAGAGGTTAAATGCATGTTTAAATGTTTCATTGCCTTTATTGAAGGCCTCAATAATTCTGAAGTAATTCATTAAAAATTGATGTACAGAGACAGGGGTTTTCTAATCAGTTCTGCCATTTTGCATCAATACGATCTTCAAACCTGAAATATCACTTTGATAAATGTCACAGGAAGATACGTATCCAAAAATAGGCCGCTGATTGCAGTAAAATAACTGGACTGACATCATTATATAGGATTCTAGCAGCATTCATATATTTCTAGACTCAAATTAAATGCCCGCTGATTTTAAATGAAGTAAAGAATAAAAATTAAACATCGTTAAATCCCCAGCTTTCGACCCTTGAACAACAGCTGAACATGTCCTTGAGTATTTCCACTTTTGCAGGGAAATTGGAATATTCAAAACATGTTTTTAGCATTATGTGGAGATTTACTACAGCGCTATTAAATTAATAATTATATGAACACCTTATAAACAACCAAATAATACAGCCGCTATCTGAGTGATACCAAATCAGAAATAATAAACAGTGAAAAAAATATATATATAGATGCGCTGAAATTAACTTATAAAGTGAGAACGTACAAACTAATCAGGGAGAATGAACTCCATAAACTGTGAATGAATGTGATAACCAGTTCACATTAAACATATACCAAGTCCTCAAAACATGTGCACAGTGCAAACCAATAAGTCCCAATTAGGAAAACCATACGATGCCTTCCTTCACTAGGAACTGCAGATCCCAGCACTTCACTGCTAACAGTCCGGTGAGCAGGCACTCAAGGTAGATATATGTAGAAAAGAAAGAATAAACCTCATTGTGCAGTACATCAAAAACAAATGGATAATGCGATCCGATACATAGGCAATTACACTCACGAATCCCCGCTTGTTAAAAGCATGAAACGCCGCTCAGTATGCAGTCTCCTCAATTCGATCCGATGAACTCGGATTCGATCGTAGGCTCCTCCCTACGCTCCTCCCATGATTAAGTCGCGTGCCTGTGACGTAACGCGTAGGGAGGAGCCTACGATCGAATCTGAGTTCATCGGATCGAATTGAGGAGACTGCATACTGAGCGGAGTTTCATGCTTTTAACTGTGGCATTGCAACGGACATGTCGGACACTTTTGACACATTTTTGGGACCATTCACATTTATACAGCAATCAGTGCTATACAAATGCACCTATTACTGTGTAAATGTGACTGGCAGGGAAGGGATTAACACTAGGGGGTGATCAAGGGGTTAATTGTGTGTCCTAGGGAGTGATTCTAACTGTAGGGGAAGGGGACTCACAAGGGGAGGAGACTGATCGGTGTTCCTCTGTACTGGGAACACACCATCGGTCTCCTCTCACCTGACAGGATGGGGAACTGTGTGTTTACACACACAGATCTACGGTCCTGCTGTGTTCACGGGCAATCGCAGGTGCCCCGGCAGACATTGCGGCCGTCGGGCACGCGCACTGGGTCCCAAGCGACACGGCGGGCGGCGCGCTCGCGGACCATAGACGGCCGGGAAGCCCAGGATGTCATATGATGTTCGCCCAGGATGGGAGATCCCTCCTGCGGACGTCATATGTACATGGGCGGGTAATGAAGTGGTTAAGAGGGCCTTGCTCAGAAGAGCTTACAATCTAATCGGGTGGGGCAGGTGGTACAAAAGGTTGTAACTGTGGGGAATGAGCTGATGGAAGTAGTAAAAGATTAGTTCAAGACCTGATAGGCTTCCCTGAAGAGATGATTTTTCAGCTGACTTTGTAAAAATGAATATTTGTGTAATTCTCAAAACTTTTGGCCACGTCTGTATAAATGCTGTGTGAATATAGGGGGAAGCGACACAAGGTTTGTACTAATGCCCAGTGCAGGGCTCCGGAGTGTTGCAACTGAGCGGAAAAAAATAGGGTTTATGTTTTTCAAAGTTTAGCAATCCCAGATCAGGGTTCGGAGTCCAAAAGCTTAAAAAAAATCTTGGGTGTGAAGAAGCCTTCAATCCCAAATTCAGGTCTTGTTGGAGATCTGCAGGCTGGGTGAGTGTGCACAATCGTTATTGTCAGAAGAGTTTAATCCTTTTCCATGTCAGCTGCTGGTCTCATTCCAACATTCTGGTTTTTGGCTGTGCTGCACTCAGCCTATCTATCCACCTGCAAGGTGATTGATATAGACACAGCCTCTGGTGTCCACCAAACCTGTTTTAAGCCTGCCAGGCATTTAGTGTTATGCTTGTTATAGTGTTTTCAACACGTGTTTAAAGCTTCCTGTTTGCCTGTCTTCATCCCATGTCACGACCTTTACCTTTGCTTGATCCCCGCCCTGCCAGCTAGTTTGGATTCCCTTGTCATCCGACCTCAGATTGCACCATGGACTACTCTCTGAACTCAACCTTTCTTTTGACCATGGATTTGATCCTGACTACTTCCTGAACATTGCCAGCCCTGACCCCAGACTGCCATTAGACCACTCTGCCTGTCTGCCAACCCGCAACTACCTGTTTTCTAGTGCTAGCTTACACCTGCCCCAGCATGGTAGCCATGCACTATAGCATTGTGTATAAAACCTGGGAGCAATCAAGTACCGGTAGGTCTGCTTACCCTATGGGAAAGGGGCTGCTATACTTGAAGAACACAGCTATAATGATTGACCATCAACTCTAGTGGTAGGAATGACAATTATAAGCAAGGACCTGACCACAGGTCAGAGCTTACATTTGGAGACTGGTCAGAGATCCAACCAGGAGACGGGTATACTCCCATCATTAGATATGAGGTGCTCTACTCAGAAGACAGTCTTTATGTGGAAGAGATTCCATGTCCATTGGACTGAGAGATTTGAAGTTACTAAGTGAGTCTGGGAGACTGAGAAAGTGTCTGGGAGACTGGGGGAGCCGGGACCTGAGTCCCGAGTGGACTAAGGGAATTTGTGAGTGAGTGAGAAACTTGTATAGCGCGATACATGCAAACTGAATCGCCTCAGGGCGCTTGGTATCCATTTCCTACTTTATTTTGTTTTCAGAATAGATGGGTTTTGAGTTTTTTTCCTGAAGGCCTGGTGATTCACTTCCATTCAGATGCTGGACGGTAGAGCGTTCCACAGTCTAGGTCCTTGGACTGCAAATATTCGTTCTCCTTTGGACTTGTATCTGGCCTTGGGTATCTGGAGTAGATTTTGGTTAGTAGAACGGAGAACACAATTGGGGTTGTGACATTTTATTTTTTCACATAGATATTGGGGGGCACCTCCTTGAACACATTTGTGCGTCAGGCAAAGTGCCTTAAACGTAATTCTGACTTTTACGGGCAACCAGTGAAGGAATCTCAGGGAGGGGAGATTGATTCCCAGGGTTTTTTTCCTGTTACAAGTCGTGCTGCCGTATTCTGGACGACTTGTAGACGAGCAATTTGGCACTTTGGGAGTCTGAGGTAAAGGGCGTTTGCATAGTCGAGTCTAGAGTTGATAATTGTTCCCACCACGACTGCTATGTCTTCTTTTGGGATAAAGGGAATGAGTCTACGTAGCAGGTGCAGCAAATGGTGGGATCCACTGACTACTGAGCTTATATGTGCATCCATTGTCATGTCGAAGTAAAAAATGACTCCGAGACTTTTGACTTTGGTGCTGGGGGTGATGGTTTGTCCCAAAATGGGCGGGGGTGTCCACGTTGTTGTGGTAAATCTATTTCGGTTTGCTTGAACCAGAAGAAGTTCTGCTTTTGAGCCATTAAGTTTAAGGTAACTCTCCGTCATCCAATTTTCTATCAAAGTAAGGCATTTCTCTAGTGCGATATAAGGACTCTTTTTGTTGCTGATGCGAAAATAGAGTTGGGTGTCATCCGAGTAGGAATGGTAGAGTAAATTCTGGTTGCTGATGATTTCGAGGAGAGGGCAGAGATAAATATTGAATAGTACGGGCAACAAGTAAGACCCCTGAGGGACTCCATATGACACTGTGCATTTTTCAGAAGTGAAAGGTCCTAGTTTCACTATTTGTGATCGGTTTTCCAGAAAGGAGGAGAACCATAGTAGATCGTAGACATGTGCGTTCCCGTTCGTAACAAATGGATTTTCGTACGAATTTGTTAGTATTCGTACATTCGGATCAATTTGAACATCCGAAAAGCTGAAAGAACCAAAATACGAAAATTACGAATAAGCAAAATAACGAACAAGCGAAAATACGAACGTATGATTGGACAATCTTACTAAAATACGAAACACCGAAAAAGCAAATAAACGAAAATGACATCTATAACAAACGATTTGCATTCCGTATTTTAAATCCTTTGCCTGTTCGTATTTTCATTCGTATGTTCGTATTTTCATTTGTATGTTTTGTAAATCCGTTTCTTTGTCTGTTCGTAAATTTGTGTACTTGTATCGTTCTTTCGAATGGGCACTGGGCAGTGTAGTTAGTGAGTGATTACTTAATATCTTAGCCAATCAGTTTATCTCTTTTGTGCTGAGTCACATTGTACAGTGTAAAGCCTCGTACACACGATCGGACTTCAAACAAACTTTTCAGTGGATTTTTGTCTGAAGGGAATTGGCCGGACTTTTGAAACCAAAAAAGTTTGTCCGATAGAGAGTACACACGGTCGGATTTTTTGGAAAACGCTAATTTTGACGTTTGTTAACAAAAAGTCAGACCGTGTGTATGGGGGCTTAAGAGAAAGTCTATCTTACTATGGATTAGCCGCATGTTGCAATGTATTTACGAAAGTACAAAATTTCGAATCAGAATTACGAATCATTCAGTAAAAACGAAAATAAAACTGTTACGATAATACGAACGGGTCCGAATAGGAAAACTTGTGTCTTACGAAATACGAATGGGTCCGAATAGGAAAACTTGAGTCTTACGAAATTACGAATTTTTACGAATCTACGGAACGAGACGAAACGGAACAAAAAAATACGAAAATTTTTGTTGTGCACATGTCTAGTAGATTGGAGTCTGCCACTCTAGCTACTACGGCTAGGCGAGTCGGCAACAATTTGTGGTCTACTATATCAAAAGCTGCGCTTAGGTCCAACAGTACCAGAAGGCAATATTCTCCTTCGTCTGCTGCTTCGAGAGCTTCAAGTGCTGTTTCTGTCCCGTGACCAGGACGGAATCCCGATTGAAGTGGGTCCAGTAGTTTGTGGGTGTCTAAATGATATTGTAGCTGTTGCACTACTGCTTTCTCCATTACCTTGGAGAGAAAGTTTAGGCCTGTTATGGGTCGACGATGGTTTGGGTCTTTGGGGTCGAGGGTGTTTTTTTTAGAATTGGTTTAATTATGCCTTGTTTCAGCGGGGTCAGCACCATGCCTTCCTTAAATGATTGGTTTATGAGGTGCGTGATAGACGGTGCTATAATATCGGCACATTCTTTCAACAGTTTGGTGGGGATGATATCGTTAGGCGCTGTGCTGTCTCGCAGGCTGCCAATTATTATTATTATTATTATACAGGATTTATATAGCGTCAACAGTTTGCGCAGCGCTTTACAACATCAGGGAAGACAGTACAGTTACAATACAATTCAATACAGAAAGGATCAGAGGGCCCTGCTCGTTAGAGCTTACAATCTAGAAATTATATTTTTGATGGTGTCCATGGAGATAGACTTTGGTTAGAATTTCGTTGATTGCGGCATTTGTGTGAGTCTCATTGAAGTTAGAGAGCTTGGGTTTTCAGGACCTATTGAGAGGTCAGGAGTGGGCCTGTACAGGACGGAGCTGTAAGTACAGGCTGAGTGAGCCTGGAAAGCCCAGAGAGCGAGGAGAAGCTTGGTAAGATGGGGACCAGTGACAAGAGGGAGCCAGGTGGCTTGGTAATTTGTGTTACATTTTGCTGGGTGAAGCTGACACCCCTGCATAGGCAACAGCTTTGTGAACTTTTAGTTTTCGTTCAAATTTTTCAAACAAACATGGACTGGCAAGCCCTAAAAACACAGTTTGGACATGCATCTACCACTAAACTAAAAAATCTCTTAATTGCAATTTATATTAAAAAATTGGTAGTGTAGTCCCACCAGCTTGGTACTGCACTGCCTACTCACCCCCCCCCCCTTTCTGGAGGGCAGCTGGAAGTGGGCTGTGTGTGATTGAGGTTCTCTTTGCCCCCCCTGACCCTCATAGAGGATTTTTCTTGACGCCTGCTCCCCCTCCCCCTCCTAGTAAACAGTAGCGATAAGGAAAGACTAGAGGGACCAGGACTACAGTGGACTGTCCATTAGAATCAACGGGGAATGGACTTCAGCACCCACCTAGCTTTGTGGATCAGGGAAGGAGAGAGAATGACTTTTCCAGGCAAACTCTCAGGAAGTGTTCAGTGTTCCCCGGAAAGGGCTCGTGAGTGGAGTGTTTGTTACAGTGCCCTCCCAGAGAGTGAGACTGAGCCTGAAAGTTGCCAAATTGAGAACCAAATGGGGAACCAGAGTCAGACCTGTAACCTGGGCATGGACAATGGAGCTATTGCTGGAATATAGACTTTGCTGTGCCACAGACTGGAGTGAGTGAACACTAATTACAGAGACAACTGCTGCCATGTCATTGGGTTTGGTAAGAGGCCCTTGTGACCACTACTTGCTACCACTGCTAGAGATTGAGCATTAGGAACTACCTATCCAGCTACCCTATAGCTCTAATACCGCTTGTAGGCCTTGTTGACTGCCATAAAGCGCACCAGCGGTTACTGGACCCCATCGTTTAGCCGGCTGAAAAGTCAGAATTAAAGACTGCCCATAACAGTTGCTGACCCAAGGCCTTTGCCTCTAGTTAAAGAGGTACCTCTCAGGAGACGTTATACCATACCCCAGCCAAGGGCTGGACTGGGACAAAAATTTGGCCCTGGACTTCATCCAGACTGGCCCAGGACCGGTCTCTCCCATGGCGGCCGGACAACTCCCGCTCCCCCCCCCCCGGCCTCCCGCACCCCCTCTCCCCCTTCACTAGCCACTAGCCGTTCTACTTTATTAGAGTAGAACGGCTGGTACTGGTACTCTTATAGGCAGTACCAGTGGGAAAGCTAGACATTATTTCACCCGGGGCAAAGAATCAGTTTGGTGCCCCCCTTATGGGACAAGATTAGGCAGAAGTGAGAAACTCCCAGGCCATAGCTGTTGAGTCAGCTGTCTGTCCCCTCCCCCCATGCTCCTCTGTCGTCGTCCCTGCTCCTCTGGTCCTCCCCCTGCTTCTTTGTTCCCCCCAGGTGAGTGCTGCGGGGAGGGAGAGACAGAGGAGCGGAGGGACGCGGCATTCCGCTGTCACTGAAGCCAGCCCACTGAGCCATCAGCCCACCGGGAAACTCCCTGTAGTCCCAATGGCCAGTCCATCCCTGCCCCAGCCAATCCCTAAGAGTGCAGCATTATTATCATTTATATTGCATTTAACACTTATCTACATTATTTATTGCTGATTTGCTCTGTTTAGCAGAATGTGTTTAAAATGTACCCGCTGTATGCTCATTTATGGACTATTGCCATTTATTCTAAACATATGAAGTGCATGTATTACTAAACTATTAATATTAATAACAATAACACTACTATTACTACTACGCCTAAAAATTGTAATTAAATAATTACAATAGCACTACTAATACGACTACTCCTAATAATACTACTACTACTACTACTACTACTACTACTACTAATAATAATAATAATAATAATTTCTACCTTAGATTGTAAGCTCCTTGAGGGTAGGGACTGATGTAAATGTACATTGTGGCCCAGATTCACGTAGAATCGCGGCGGCGTAACGTATCGTAGGTTTTTCATCGCAAGTGCCTGATTCACAAAGCACTTGCGAGAAAACTTACGCTGTCGGCCTCCGGCGTAAGCCCGCGTAATTAAAAGGGGCGTGTGCCATTTAAATTAGGCATGCTCCCGCGCCGGACCTACTGCGCATGCTCCCTTTTGAATTTCCCGCCGTGCTTTGCGCGAAGTGCCGTCATTTTTTCGAATGGCGACGTGCGTAGCGTACTTCTGTATTCCCGGACGTCCTACGTAAGAAGGAAAAATATTTAAATTTCGACGCGGGAACGACGGCCATACTTTATACAGCACATACGTGTGCTGTGTAAAGTTAGGGCACCAAAAACGACGACTAACTTTGCGATGGGAAACTAGACTAGCAGCGACGTAGCGAACGTGAAAAACCGTTGTGGATCGACGTAACTCCTAATTTGCATACCCGACACTCCCCCCAGCGGCGGCCGCGGTATTGCATCCTAAGATCCGACAGTGTAAAACAATTACACCTGTCGGATCTTATGGCTATCTATGTGTAACTGATTCTATGAATCAGTCGCATTGATACTCTGAGATATACGACGGAGGTATCTCGGCTGTGAATCTGGGTCTGTATATGTAAAGTGCTGCGTAAATTGACGGTGCTATATAAGTACCTAAATAATAATAATAATAATAATACTAATAATAATCACTGCTACTCCTAATTATATTAATATTAATAAGAAGAAGAAGAAAAAGAAAAAGAAGAAGAATTTCTATCACTGCTACTCCTAATTATATTATTATTATTATTATTATTATTATTATTATTATTATTATTATTATTAATAATAATAATAATAATAATAATAATAATAGTAATTTCTATCACTGCTACTCTTAATAATAATAATAATAATAATAATAATAATAATAATAATAATAATAATAATAATTTCTATCACTGCTACTCCTAATTATATTACTACTACTACTAATAATAATAATAGTAATATAAATAATAATTACATCAAATTAAAAATCTAAAAATTATAAAATAAAAAATAAAACAAGCTCTGTAGCATCTTTATTTCTTTATTCATTATACAAAATCTTTAAAACAGCATCAATGCATGAAAAATGCAAATAAGTCATTAATAATGTTAATTTGACCCCAGAACTGTCTGCGCCCTGGAGACAGAACTGCAGCGTTGCTGTGACCAGCCTGCAGCGACGACTTGGCAAGCTGCCACCGATGTTGTGTTATCGAGCTCCCCTCGTCTAATTTTGCCCGTGACGTAAAGCGGTTTTGTCATCCAGCCTTCCCATTCCTGCACCCCCTCGGTAGCGAGGGCACTGACGCCATCTGAGCTATATTGGGTAAGGGCAGAACACCAGGCGTTGTGACAATCTGCCCTTGACATCCAACGAGTCTAAGAAAAGTGCTTCTGCAAGTAGAATTAATCATTGGCCTCATTAATGGGCTGTTGGATCCAGTTTCAGGCTCTGACATGGGAATCGCTGGCTCCTCTCAGCAGTGCTGTCTGCAGGATGTTTCTGTTATCATTTCATTTCATAACGGCATGCCAGCTCAGGTCCTACGGGACTGCCCCGTGGAAGAGAGAGAGCGAGGGGCACCGCTTGTCCTGGCAACTGGTTGAAACTGGCACCATTTCCAAGGAAAATGAGCAGCCAAGTTTGGCAATACGTTGATATTAGCTGCGATACAGGAATGTGTCTTGTTCCTGCTGTTTGTTACCAGGACACAGACAGGGACTTCGAATGCAATTAACAATGTCGTTCTCAGAAAGAAGTTTTGTGCTGCTGGGAAGAAATGAGCGAATAAAAGAAGCTCAATCTTCCTGCTGCTGCTATTAGAATCTATGATATAGTGATCAAATAGAGGTTAAAAAAAGTCGTTTGCGGCCCCCCTGGCAACCAGTCAGTGCTTAACCCCTCCCTGCCCACCCCAGCATCCCTTTAAACAGTTCAGAATGCCCAGAGGGCAGGAGAGATTGGCGATCATGTGACCACTGTCAAAGGTGTCTTCTGCTGCCCCTCCATCCAGAGTGGAGACACCAGTGCTGGGACAAGGTCATCTAGAGCCCAGGGCAAACATGCCAACTTGCGCCCCCCCTCAAGATGTATGAGCATTATGGGCCAGATTCAGATGCATTTACGTTGCTCCACGGCAGCGCAGCGTATCCCATTTACGTTACACCGCCGCAGGTTTACAGCGTAAGTGCCTGATTCACAAAGCTCTTACCTGTAAACTTGCGGCGGTGTAACGTAAATCCGCTCGGCGCAAGCCCGCCTAATTCAAATGGGGCGGGCACCATTTAAATTAGGCGCGTTCCCGCGCCGAACGTACTGCGCGTGCTCCGTCGGGAAAATTACCCGACGTGCATTGCGCTAAATGATGTCGCAAGATGTCATTTGTTTATACATTAACGTAAATGGCGTCCAGCGCCATTCACGGACGACTTACGCAAACGACGTGATGTTTTACATTTCGACGCGGGAACGACGGCCATACTTAACATTGCTTAGAACACCTAGGAGGCAGCCCTAATTTTACGACGCGTATCTCGACGGAAACAACGTAAATTTAGATCGACGGGCATCGCGGACGTTGTGGATCGCCGTAACTAGTCATTTGCATATTCTACGCCGACCGCAATGGCCTCGCCACCTAGCGGCCGGCATAGAATTGCATCCTAAGATCCGACAGTGTAAGTCAATTACACCTGTCGGATCTTAGCCCCCATTCACATCTAGGCATTTTTACGCCTGTAGCGCTACGCCGCTGCCGCCAGAGGGCTGGAAACACATGTCCCTCTATGGAGATGGTTCACATCTCCACGCCGGACGCCGGACGCCTGACGCCTGCCGCCTGAAAAAAGGTCCCGGACCTTTTTTTCAGGCGTCTTTCGGCGTTCGGCTAGGAGATGGGAAGCATCTCCATAGAGGGGGTCAATCTGGGGCACATCTAGGCGGACAATACCGGCGTTTTGTCGCCGCAAATCGCGGTACAAAACGCCGCTATTTGTACCGCGATTTGCGGCGACAAAACGCTGCGATTTCGTCCGCCTAGATGTGAATGGAGCCTTAGGGCTAGCTATGCGTAACTGATTCTATGAATCAGCCGCATAGTCAGGACGGGCGGATCACAGAGATACGACGGTGTATCAGGAGATACGCCGTCGTATCTCTTTTGTGAATCTGGCCCTATGTGTCAGCAAACAGCCCCCCTCCCCAAAAAAAAAATTGACCATTAATCCACATGCTTACCCCCTAGGCATAAATTCCCCCTCCTCCCAATGCAAATCCACCCTCTGCTGAAATCCCCCTCACAGCACAAATCTTTGCCCCCCCAGCTCAAATCCTCCTGTTTCCTATATGCTCCCATCATTAATCTCTGCCCCGAAAAAAAAAAATTCCCCATCCTAGTAAAAATCATCTACCCCTTAAATTTCCCCTCTGATCACATATCCCCCCCCACTCCAAATCCCTCCTCCCACCATAAATTCTTCCCAATCCCCACCCTAGCACAAATCTCGCCCAATCATCCCTGCTAGCACAAATAACTTCTCCTTCACCTCCCAAAAAAAAAAAAAAAACCTCCTAGCACAAACTCCCTTAAATTCCCCTTCCTAGCACAAAACTTCTTCCCCCATCCCCCATCCCAACACAAATCCACCCAAATCACTACTCCTAGCACACTTGCTCAAAATGTCCAATTTTTATACACTTCTTATGCCCTGCCGCACCCCAAATTCCCCCTCCCAAAACAAATCCCCTCCCCACAACCTCCTTGTGGTGCCCTCCCCTGCTTCACATGACACCACAGTGCCCAGGGCAGCCGTACCTCCTGCCCACCCCTTGTCCCAGCCCTAGGAGACACCCTATACCACCTGCAGCAGCACCAGGTGGTCCTAGATACAAACAAACACAAATGCCTCAGCGCTCATGTGGTGACCAGACATCCATGGTTTACGGGGACAGTCCCCGGATTGAGGACAATGTCCCCAGACCAAGTCTGTCCCTGGTTTTGTCCCTGGATTGGATTTGAACAGGGGCTGGGGCAATTTCAAAGTGTAGAATTGAAAAAACATTATCTGAAATAAACCACCCCACTCTGCCGCTCCTACTAGCTTAGAGGGGTGTATTTTTTTCCATTATCTGTGCCCCTTTCTGATGATCATGTGCTGGTCGGAGCGGAGGGAACATTTCTTCAGTTTCGGGTGCATGCCCATTCAGCTTCGCTCGCATGTTCTTCTGCCTTGGCTCAAGTCCCAGCCAGCCGCCTGCCTATCTCCTTGCCTTCCCTGGCGGAGTGATCTTCCTCTCCTCCCCACCCAGTAGTAGCCGGGGCCCTGAGAGTAAGACTTGACAGGCTGTGAGGTGGGCGGCGACAGGCAGAGAGTCGCTGATTGCCGCCATTACTAGTAAAATAAATAAATGTCCCCGGATTTAATTTTAAAAATCTTGTCACCTTAGCCCATGTGGATGAGAACCCAACCTTTTGCCACCCTTGTAACACGTATACCCGGCACCAAAGAAGTTGGGTTTTAAATCCCATGCAATGCACATTTGCATGCATGGGTGGGTGAGGTTACTGCGACTATGCATTGAACTATCATAGACAGACATAGGTATGTGCACAGGGTGTGCCAGATGTGCCTGGGCACACCCTAATTACCCTGTGTGGTGCAGATTCCCCCTGCTACATGCCCCCCCCCATACCACAGCACTGCCAGCTTCCGTCCTCTCCCGCCAGCTACTGCGGGGGATATATCAGGATAGAGAGTAGGGGAAAAGCTGGTGCTGAGACTGCAGAGAAAGGGACTGGGGAATCTCTGTTTATTTATTCTCTACAGCAGTGATGGTGAACCTTGGCACCCCAGATTTTTTTGAACTACATTTCCCATGATGCTCATGCACTCTGCCGTGTAGGTGAGCATCATAGGGAAACAATTTTTCGAGCAAAATAAAGGTGCGCCTCTGCCGCAAGCTCCGTGACTTGATGTCCGCAGGTGTCCCGCAAACGTGTCACAGAGCGGCAGAACAGGGGGACACCTGTGTAAACAAGGCATTTCCCTGTTCTGCCTTGTGACAGGACACTGATCTACTGCTCCCTGTGATCGGGAGCATTGATCACTATCGTGCCACTTGTAGCTCAGCCCCCCAACAGTTAGAATCACTCCCTAAGACACACTTAACTCTTTTCTCACAGTAATCAGTGCATTTTTATAGTACTGATTGCTGTATAAATGACAATGGTCCCAAATATAGCGTCAAAAGTGTCCGATGTGTCCGCCATAATGTCGCAGTCACGATAAAAATCGCAGATCGCCGCCATTACTCATAAAAAAAATTATAATAAAAATGCCATAAAACTATAAGCTATTTTGTAGACGCTATGAGCCAGATTCTCAAAAGAATTACGCCGGTGTATCTACAGGTACACCGGCGTAATTCGAAGATCACGCCGGCGTATCATTGTTTTGTATTCTCAAAACAAGATACGCCAGAATTAGGCTAGGATCCGACTGGTGTAAGTCACTTACACCGTCAGATCCTAAATGCAATACAAGGCTGACCGCTAGGTGGCTTTTACGTCGATTTCAGCGTCGCATATGCAAATGAGCCGATACGCCGATTCCCGAATGTTTTTGCGCCGATTCGCCGTAGTTTACGTTGTTTCCGTAAGCGTAAGGTTACCCCTGCTATATGAGGGGTAACCTTACGTCGGTCCGCCGTTTGCCATGTTAAGTATGGCTGTCGGGACAGCGTCGTTTTTTTTTGTCGTTTACGTAACTCGTCGCGAAAAGGGCTGTGCGTTCATTACGTTCACGTCGAAACCAATGTATTTGCGGTGTACTACAGAGCATGCGCACTGGGCTACGTTTAAGGCCGGCGCATGCGCAGTTCGTTCGGCACGGGGCGTGCTTAATTTAAATACAAGCCGCCCCCTTTGAAGTACGCAGGGATACGCCGGGCCATTTACACCACGCCGCCGCAAATTACGGAGCAAGTGCTTTGAGAATACGGCACTTGCTCCACTAAGTTGCGGCGGCGTAGTGTTAATGGCATACGCCACGCCCCGCTCGTAGATACGCTGATCTACGAGAATCTGGCCCTTAAACTTTTGCGCAAACCAATCGATATACGCTTATTGCAATTTTTTAACCAAAATTATGTAGAAGAATACGTATCGGCATAAACTGAGGGAAAAAAAATTATATATATTTTTTGTGGGATATTTATTGTAGCAAAAATAAAAAATATTGCATTTTTTTTCCAAATTTTCTATTTTGTTTATAGCGAAAAAATAAAAACCGCAGAGTTGATCAAATACCACCAAAAGAAAGCTCTATTTGTGGGAAAAAAAGGTCGTAAATTTTGTTTGGGAGCCACATCGCACGACCGCGCAATTGTCAGTTAAAGCGACGCAGTGCCGAATCCCAAAAATGGACCCGGTCATTGTGCAGCCAAATCCTCCGGGGCTGAAGTGGTTAAAGGAGATTGTACAATCAGATTGTATAGTGTATGGTCACCCTCAGTGCTGGATGTGACAAATACCGACATCAGGATGTCCAAAACAAAAGCTTATATTTTCATATATATCAGCCATAAGTAAATGAAGTCTATTTTTCCAATCCGCTTGGCGTGTTCGGCTCCCCTGAGGCTCAGCGTTCAGTTCAAGGATTAGGGAAGTGGCTGGTCAAAGGGCAGCAGAGGGCACCACAGACCAGTCCAGGTTAAGCGGTGGTCACTTTATCTTTTTCTTCTGTTGTTGACACAAGGACATGAGGTCCCGGCCTGAGGTTTTCCTGGCCAAATGTGTTTACAAGCAGGTCAAGGACTTGTGGACAGATAAGCATTTTACACCAACAACTTTACAACTGAGAAAACCGGCCAGTAAAATGTGTTCTGCAGCCATTGCCGCTGTCATTAATTACTCATTGTTTCCAAGAGAGGGGCCTGCTCGTGGAAAAAGAAAACTGACTTTCTATTTCGTCGCTAAAGTCTTTCATGTGTTACGTAGTGTTTGCTGCTGCTGTACAAAAAAAAAATGCCTTTTAGAAATGTTTACATTTTTGTGACTTTTTCCATTTCAAATTTTCCTTTTTTTTTTAAGTTTGCACACATGAAAATTGAAAATATTAAAGGGTTAGGGCCAGATCCACATACCTTTACACCTGCGCCGCGTATCAGAGATACGCTACGCCGCCGTAACTTTTCCGACTTTGGTTCGAATCCTGAAAGCTTGAGCGCCGAAAGTTACGGCGGCGTAGTGTATCTCTCGGCGCGTAATTCAAATCGGCGGGTAGGGGGCGTGGTTAATTTAAATGAAGCGCGTCCCCGCGCCGAATGAACTGCGCATGCGTCGTTCCGAAATTTCCCGCCGTGATTTGCGCGAAATGACGTCGCAACGACGTCATTTTTTGAACTTAGACGTGAGTTACGTCCATCCCTATTCACGGACGACTTACGCAAAAAAAAAAATAATTGACGCGGGAACGACGGCCATACTTAACATGGCAATTCTATGTATACGCCGAAAAATACCAGCTTTAACTATACGCCGGAAAAAGCCGACTACAGACGACGTTCGAAAATGCGACGGCCGTGCGTACGTTCGTGGATCGTCGTAAATCGCTAATTTGCATACCCGACACAGAAAACGCCACCCAGCAGACGCTGAAGTATTGCATCTTAGATCCGAAGGCGTACGAAGACGTACACCTGTCGGATCTAACCCAGAAGCCGGCGTATCTTGTTTTGAGGATTCAAAACAATGATACAACGCGGGAAATTTGAAAGTACACCGGCGTATCAGTAGATACGCCAACGTACTTCGTCTGTGGATCTGGCCCTTAGTTCGCATTTTACCGCTTCCCGACCGCCGCACGCCGATATACGTCGGCAGAATGGCACGGGCAGGCAAATGGGCGTACCTGTACATCCCTTTTAATTTGTCGCCTAGTGGGCGCCCGCGGCTCCCGCAAACTCGATGTCCGTCGGGTAGGGTCGGGGAGGGTGACTACTACGTGTCCTGGATTGCCCGGGACAGTCCCGCATTTTGAAGGTCTGTCCCGGGCACCTTCATTCCAGGACAATACAGTGTCCCGGAATGAAACTGCCACTGCCACCCCCAAGCCAAACTAATGCCCCCAAAAAAGTCCGCCCCATCACCGCTTTACTCACTGACAGTACTTGTCCTGGCCGGGAATGCCTGGAGGAGCACAATCCCTGCACCCTGCTTGTGATTGGAGAAATCATAAATCCCACCTCTTGTGTCCAATCACTGTGCTGTGATTCGTTACACCACAAGCTGATTTTTTTGAAGGGGGGGGGGGTGTCCCTGAATGGTAGTTTGGAAATGTGGTCACCCTATCGTCGGGTGCCAGCGATTGCGGTGTAGAGAGGCAGAACGGGGAGATGCCTATCTCAAACAATAGTTGCTGGAACTCAACCATAGGTGTGCGCAGTCTATTACATTAGGGTGTGCTCCCCAAACCTCCAACACATATGCATTTGACAAATTTACCGGCCTCTTCCCCGCTCTCCATCCTGAAACAATGTAATGAAGGGGGAGCACACAGGGGGACCTGGGCAACAGAAGGAAGAGTAACAGGGAAAGGAGGGGTGGCATATATTAGTACCGATCCCCTATATTTTGTGGCAGCTGAATGTTGACAAAAGGGAGAGGAGGAGAAGCCTACTTTCAGCTGCTGCAGGAGGAAAATACGGATCAGTTCCACTTAATTCCACCCCGCCACCTCTACTGTCTAAATTATGAGGGTCGGCAAGGAAGGATTGTGGTTTACCTGTCACCTGCCCACCATTGACAGGTCGCACACCCCAGAATTAGGGTGTGCCTTGGCACACCTGGCACACCCCTTGTGCACGCCTATGAACTCAACCATGATCCCCCAAAACCCCTCCCCCTACACACACCCTCCAAATCTCATCAACTAGTGGGTGTGGTCAGTAAATTTCATGAGCAGTAGGAGGGTCTTAAAGGGGCATTAAAGTGGATGTAGAGTCACGATGTAGAGTATAAGATGTATGTCACGGTAGTGCCCTCTGTGTTCTTCATGTTGTACCCCCCCCCGGGAATCTATGCTTTCCTCCATGTTGTCCAGGTAGATTTCAACCTCTGAAAGGTTGCCTACCCCTGCTCTAAGGTGACGACCTGTAGGGGTTTTAAAGGGTACTAAAGTCTGTCATCAATTTTAAAGCTTGCCATTTTTAATATCTATTTACTCAGCACAACCTTATCTTATATATTTTATCAAAAAAATGGGTAATACATTGCCTTTGTGTGCCCTAAAATATAATCTAGTGTACTTTTGACTGAAAACTTGAGCTTGATAAACCATTGCTTAAATATTCTGGGGCAGATTCTCGTAGAATGGCGTAAATGTCGGCGGGCGTAACGTATCTCATTTACGTTACGCCGCCGCAAGTTTTACAGGCAAGTGCTTTATTCACAAAGCACTTGCGTGTAAAGTTGTGGCGGCGTAGCCGGCGCAAGCCCGCCTAATTCAAATTAGGCGGGTAGGGGGCGTGTAGCATTTAAATTAAGCGCGTTTCCGCGCCGAACGTACTGCGCATGCGCCGTCTGAAAAATATCCCAGGGTGCATTGCTCCAAATGACGTTGCAAGGACGTCATTGGTTTCGACGTGAACGTAAATGGCGTCCAGCCCCATTCACGGACGACTTACACAAACGACGTAAATTTATAAATTTCGACGCGGGAACAACGGCCATACTTAACATTGGTTTCCCCTCATATAGCAGGGGCAACTTTACAACTGGAAAAATCTAACGTAAACGTCGTAACTTCACTGCGTCGGCCGTGCGTGCGTGCGTACGGCGTACATGGCGTTGCGCCGTCGTAAGCCCTTTGAGAATCTGGGCCTCTATTTTTTATTCTCCAAGGTGTCTGCTTTCAGAAAACATAATTTTGGGATTTTTAACTAGTCTTCCGGCCTAAATATTTTTTTTTTAAATGTGTGTAAAAACTGCAAAAAAAGGCTCTGGCCACAAAACGACCGTTTCTCATGACGAGAAAAATGCAATTTTTTAAATTGGTCGTGAAAAAACGCTGAGAAAAATGGGCATTAAAAATTTAAAACCTGTTCTATTTTTTTGGTCGTTTTTCACGTTGTCGTTTTTCACGTTGTGAAAAAAACGGTCGTGTGTACGCTTTAACGAGGGGGAAAAAACGTGCATGCTCAGAAGCAAGTTATGAGACGGGGAAATTAGCATAAGCAGCCCAAAGTGTGGCGCCATTCGAATGGAACTTCCCCTTTATAGTGCTGTCGTACGTGTCCATGACATGAATAACGGTCGTGTGTACGCGGCAATATATGCAAAAAAAAGATGTGTGTACAGTATATTGCTTCAAAAACATTCAATGAAAAGTACTTGGAGAAGTATTTGCGGCTTCCATTCCAAATACATTTGCAGCTAAAATCTTTCGTTTTTCTTGCACATTGTAAGACATTTAATTTTTCTTTTTTTTGGCTAGCTGGGAAATATGCTGGAAAATCCATTTTGTTTGTTTTCCTTGTGCAAAGCCCCTCCATGTGTACCTTACTCAGAAATCTAGTTATAAATTGGGCCGGTTGCCATTTTTATTTGGCTTGCTAGATCTAAAAAGTTGTTTTTTTATCAGCAAGTTAATTGTTATATTGGTACCTTTTCTGCATTTTGAATGACTCTCGTTCATCGGGTTCTCATCTTTCTCTTTGTTAGCTTCTTATTTTAAAGCTGAACTCCAGCAATTACCTTTATTGTCAACCTACATTGGATCAGCTAGGCGTAACACAATTACCGTATACAGGTATACTCAAGTATAAGCCGATCTGAATATAAGCCGAGGCACCTAATTTTACCACAAAAAAATGGGAAAACTTATTGACTTGAGTATAGACCTAGGGTGTCCATCTGCATGCCTCACTTTGCCTCACTATGTCCATATGCATGCCTCACTGTGCCCATGCCTCACTGTTCCCATGCCTCACTGTGTCCATTACTAGACTTACGTTTAACATGGGAGTATATAGAAGGGGTGCCATAGGTCCCCCAGACAGCAAACATTGCACACTTGTAGGTGAGAACTGGGGCTACATGTGTGCCAAGTTTCGGGTCCAGAGGATCGGGTCCCCAAAGTTACTGGACAAATGACCGTTTAACATGGGAGTCTATGGAAGGGGTGCCCGACTTTGAAAAACTCGGTGCCTCCCGGCCGTCGGTCCCCCGGACAACAAACTTTGCAAGCTTAAAGAGGAAAAGTGGAGCTATATGTGTGCCGGCTGGTACCAGGTCCCAAAAGTCCAGTAGATTAGGTGCAAAAAGGTGACTCGAGTAATAGCCGAGGGGGACATTTTCAGCACAACAAAATGTGCTGAAAAACTTGGCTTATACTTGAGTATATACGGTATCTATATCTTATATAGCACCCTCCTAGAATAAGGTTGCTAGAGAAAAGAGAGGCTCAGGTAAATCTAGTTGTTGGCTCCCCTGTAAACATTGGATAAGTGAGTGATTATTTTTGGCTGGTCTGGGCCTCACTGGCTGCAGGCTAAACTACTTCTCTCTGCATTCTAGCGGATTCAAGAATGTAAAGGGCTGGAAAAGCAAGAAGAGACCCTTGACCTGAATATACAGGGTGGGCCATTTATATGGATCCACCCGGGTGGGCCATTTATATGGATACACCTTAATGAAATGGGAATGGTTGGTGATATTAACTTCCTGTTTGTGGACATTAGTATATGTAAGGGGGGGAAACTTTTCAAGATGGGTGGTGACCATGGCGGCATCCATTCCCATTTTATTAAGGTGTATTCATATAAATGGCCCACCCGGGTGGATCCATATAAATGGCCCACCCTGTATTTTTTGGGCTCAGCCAAAACCTGGGGGAGAAAGCCCAGTAGGTGGCTGAGGAGAGCATACATTTTGAGGCTTGGAGGAGCAAGGCTCTTGTCCAGGAGGAGAAAATCCCAGCCTAAAGGGCTCCTACTCTTCTGGGCAGTCTAGCTGAAGTTTGCAGGAGTTCATCGAGGTCTCAGCTCAGTGAAAAATATAGGGAACTGGGGGGTTTAATATAATGCTTGGCGCTCGCAGTCCACCCAGGTGTGTTAGAAAGGCGAATTAATATTTGCTTTCCCAACACTAAACCGCCTCTCCGGCAAGCAGGTGCTTGGGTCTGTTACCTGTCACCTGATTGGCTGAAACGACAGGCGCTGTGATTGGACGCTTATCAGGAGGAGAGGACGGGAGAAGATGCATGGAGAACACCTCTTGCCGCCGTCACCCGATGCCCCACCGAGACAAGGTAAGTGTCGGGCAGATGGCGAACGGGTGAGAGGGTCAATGGCACAGTGGCGGCATTTAATGGGCACTGTGGCAGCATTCAATGGGCACAGTGGCTGCGTTTGATGGCACAGTGGCTGCGATTAACCTCTTAAGTGAAGGGGAGACTTCTGATGTGATAAGGTAACCTCTGATGTGAAGGGGGGCTCTAAAGTGATGGGGTGTCTTCTGATCTGAAGGGGAGACTTCTGATGTGAAGGGGAGACTTCTGATGTGAAGGGGGCTCTTATGTGATAAGGTAACTTCTGGTGTGAAGGGGGGGCTCTGAGGTGATGGGGATCCTCTGATATGAAGGGGAAAGTTCTGATGTTATGGGGTAACCTCTGATGTGAAGAGGGGGCTCTGATGTGAAGGGGTGACTTCTGATGTGAAGGGGGCTCTTATGTGATAAGGTAGCCTCTGACGTGAAGGGGAGGCTTCTGATGTTATGGGGGTTACCTCTGATGCGAAGGGGGGAGTTCTGATGTGAAGGGGGCTCTAATTTGATAAGGTAACCTCTGATGTGAAGGGGTGACTTCTGATTTGAAGGGGGCTCTTATGTGATAAGGTAACCTCTGGTGTAAAGGGGGGGGGGCTCTGAGGTGATGGGGGTCCTCTGATGTGAAGGGGAGAGTTCTGATGTTATGGGGTAACCTCTGATGTGAAGAGGGGGCTCTGATGTGGGGGGTCCTCTGATTGGAAGGGGTGACTTCTGATGTGAAGGGGGCTCTAATTTGATAAGGTAGCCTCTGATGTGAAGGGGAGGCTTCTGATGTTATGGGGTTACCTCTGATATGAAGGGGAGACTTCTGATGTGAAGGGGGCTCTTATGTGAAGGGGGCTCTTATGTGATAAGGTAGCCTCTGATGTGAAGGGGGGGGGGGGCTTCTGATTAAAGTTAATTTCATGAAGGTCGTTGTATGCATGGCTCAGTTTTTCCATTAATAAGCAACATCTTAAAATGGGGAGCCTGGAGATTTGACATACTTATGTAGGGTGCAGAGACTGCAAAAAGCTTTAGAAACACTATTCTAAGCAGAAACCTTCAACGTGCCATGAAATCCAGCCATATACAGTTTATTGTCATCGGAATGACACTAAGACATCCTGTTGCAGATTAAGGAAGAGCGGCCTTCTGCTAATTGATAATCTCTGTAAAAATAGTTTTACTTCTCCTGGTCACAGTAGTACAGAGAATTTTTTTTGCTGCCTATTTTGTTCCTGTAAAAGGACATCTGAGACAATGGCAGCTGTAACGCATTAGACCTCCATGCTCACAGAACAGCGGGAGGGGATTCAGCAGTCTAAACACTGTAGGAGTTTATTGTGTGACATACACATGAATACCAATTCCTCTTACCAACCAAGGACATGAAGGCATAGTGAAATTAAAACCTCCAAAACATTGCCCCATATAAACACAGAGAGGATTTGCTGGAAACTCCCCCAGCAGCCTTGTATGTGTAAATCTGGAGTAATTATATGTTTTTCAGAGCTTTCTTCGAGACTTAAGTTCACTTTACAATCCGAAACAACACAACAGAAAAGCTGGATGACTTTAAGTACCAACATTCTCTAAGAAGATGAGTAAACTGGCAATTATTTTCCCCGAAAGTAATGGACTTCCTATGAAATCGCTAATACCGTGATATCATCTTCAAGGGAAATCAAAGATTTATATATATAATTTTATTTTTTATTTTTTTTATAGATGTCTTGGTGGACTTAAATTTATTTATTTTTAGCTAAATTCACACAACACTCTAACATATATATTTAGGGCCAGATTCAGAGAGATCGGCGCATCTTTTGGCCGGCGTAGCGCATTCCATTTGTGCTACACCGACGTAACATAGTGAGGCAAGGCCAGTATACACAAAGCACTTGCTCCGTAAGTTACGTCGGCCTAGCAAAAATAAGGCAGGTAGTGGGCGTGCTACATTTAAATTAGCCGTGACCCCATGTAAATGAAGGGCCGTTCGTATGGCGCATGCTCAGAATCACGTCGCAAATACTCCCTAAGATACGTCGGCTCAATGCTTTAGACGTGAACGTAACCTACGCCCAGCCCCATTCACGTACGGCTTACGCAAACGACGTAAAATACGACGGCTGTTCCGTCGTCCATACCTTGCATGGGCTGCGCCACCTATTGAGGTGTTTTATCTTTACGCCGGCGTATGTCTTACATAAACGGCATAGCTTACTGCGACGGGTGGGCGTACGTACGTACGTACGTTCGTGAATCAGCCTATCTTGCTCATTTACATCTTCGACTCGTAAATCAATGCAAGCGCCCCTAGGGCCCAGCATAAATATGCACCCAAGATACGACGGCGTAGGAGACTTACGTCGGTCGTTTCTTGGCAAAATTCAGGCAAATCTTTTTTCCAAAATTCAGGTGTATCTGGTTTAGGAGATGTTCACTATATACGCTGCTGCTGACATCATCGGCACATGCGCACCGAAGAAACGACCCGCTGGTGCTGTTATTTCAAGGCCCGTGCCGTAACCGCCATCGTGGCCAATTAGAGCACTGGAGCCCGCAAACCCGAAAGTAACTCTGTTGAAAGATGATGGCCGTGGGAGCGAAGTGTGTGCGGCACTGCAGGGCATCATTCTAAGGTAAGAATTACATAATGAGCTAGTATGTGATGCAGGTTTTTTTTTTTCTGAGGTTTACAACCTCTTTAAATAATGTGGCTGCATTAGGCTGCATACACACGATCGGTCAAAACCGATGAAAATGGACTGAAGGACCTTTTCATCGGTCCAAACCAATCGTGTGTGGGCCCCATCGGTCAGTTAACCTTCGGTCAAAAAATTTAGAACTTGCTTTAAAATTTAACCGATGGATGCATAACCGATAGGTCAAAACCGATGGTTAGTATGCAAAAATCCATGCATGCTCAGAATCAAGTCGACGCATGCATGGAAGCATTGAACTTCGTTTTTTTCAGCACGTCGTTGTGTTTTACATCACCGCGCTCTGACACGATCGGTTTTTAACCTATGGTGTGTAGGCACATCAGACCATCAGTCAGCTGCATCGGTTAACCGATGACAACGGTCCATCAGACCGTTCTCATCGGAAGGACTGATCGTGTGTCTTCTGTTTTCAGTTTTCTCTCATGTAATCCAGGAAGCAGTGATTGTTTGGTCAGGTCTGTTCAGGGTTTTACAAGATGGGAGTGTGATTGCTTACCCCTGCCTCTAGTAGAAGTTTCTTAAGCTTATAACCAGAGCGAATATTGATCAGGGCCTAGCCATTCCCTGGGGAATTATGCCCAGATGTTGCCAGGGAAGCTGATAAATAGTCTGAAACCCTGCATAGAGGCTCTTTCCTTATTGAGTAGTGTTCCAAGCCTCAGGTGGTTATTGCCCTGTGCCTGTGGACTGTGTTGCTGTTCTATGAGGTATCTGTGGTGGAATAGCTGAGACCTAGAAATGATCTGGAACTGAATACAGGACTTCACCAAAGGGATCTGGTCTAGAGACCACTCACTTCTCACATACTGGATTGTGCCCAGAGGAAACAAGAAGGTGGCAGCTGCCCTGGGATCTTGTGATTACTGACCCTGAATTTATTCCTGGTGACTGTGTGCTTTTGGGATATAACTGCCAGAGTCAGCTTGGACTGAGGCAGCTTTCATAGGTACTGGACATTCCCCGTCCTTAGCAGTGTCCTATACTGTGAGCTTAGAGAAGAGTGCCCTCCTGTAGTTTGCAGTGCAATAGCTGTGTGCCAGGTAACCAGATGCCAAAGAGACTTGCCTCATGGTCCCCAGCTGGTCACGGCACGGACCCTTTAGAAATGGTGCGATCATGCCCTTTCTTCAGTGCACATATGCCCATGACGTCAGCGCAAGTGTATATGGTAAATGTGACAGAACCCACTGTTACTGTGTGTTTTGGAAGGGACTGTGGGTGGGCCTCCTACCCATATATTATGGCCCAGGAGATACTGGAGACCTGAAGACAAGCTGGCATTGAGATAATGTAATGTAATGCTACAGCCCTTCTCCCCACCCCCCCCCTGTTGCTGTGTCTAATTGTGTTGGTTCATTGCACATAGACAATGGTCTGGACTGGAGACGTCTCTCCGCAGGGGATGTTTATTGAGAGGCTGCCTGCTTACCATAATCTCTTTATGTTTATCTGTAGCCTGTTTCAATGTACAAATGTTCAGTTCCCATTGGTTGTTCCTTGTCCCCGTCCCCTCTTTGACAAGGCTAAGGGGAGTGTCCCTAACTGTGTGTAAAACTTTATGCTTTGGATTTAATAAACATTTTTGTGCTCTGCATGTTTAACCCTCAACACCTGTGTGGATTGTCTCGTGATTGAGGGGTTAAGGGCTGGTTATGGCGAATCTGCATTCTGCAGGTGCGTTTGGAGGACAGGAAACACAGGTCTGGCGGGTGTGCCCACCTGGGGTATCTGAGATCCGTCACAGTAAATATCTCCAAAACCGTGCAGGTTTAGGACATGTTTCCAGTACCTACAGGTAAACCTTATTATAGGCTTGCCTGTAGGAAAAAGTGGTGTAACTAGGTTTATAACCACTTTAACGCAGCATGACAGTGGGAACCTAGTCTTAGAATAGATCCTCTGAAAGAATGAATCTATTGTTGAAAATATTCCAGATCTATACCTTGGTATTTGGGTGCTAGTAATATAATAAAATTAAAGAGGAACTTCACCCTCTGCCCATACCTCCCAACTTTCTGAGATGGGAATGAGGGACACCTATTAGCAGTAGTATGTAGGCATAGGACACACCCCTGTTACGCCCCTTAAAGGAGAGTTGTACAATAAAATAAATTATGGTTGAACCCACAGGCGTTTTTTCAGAAATAGATAAGTAGTGCATTTTAATATACAACTATATAAATCAGACCAAAATGAAGGACAAATGAGGAGGAAAGAGGGGCTTTGTTCCAAATGGGGGGCAGTCCTTCAAAATCAGGGACTGTTGAAAGCTATGCCCTTACAGCCCCCCCCCCCCACGTTTATTTATTTTTTGTAATCCATGCTTACGAGTTGGGTTTGTTATGATCCAGTTTATTGATGACTCTACACCACTACGGTCCATATGTGCTGCATTTCTTTGACTGTATGCTTTTTAATTACTGTATAAACTTGAGTATAAGATGACCCGAATATAAGCCAAGGCATCTAATTTTACCACAAAAAACTGGGAAAACTCATTGACTCGAGTATAAGCCTAGGGTGTCCATCTGCATGCCTCACTGTGTCCATCTGCATGCCTCACTGTGTCCATGCCTCACTGTGTCCATGCCTCACTGTGTCCATGCCTCACTTTGCCCATGCCTTACTGTGTCCATGCCTCACTGTGCCCATGCCTCACTGTGCCCATGCCTCACTGTGTCCATGCCTCACTGTGCCCATGCCTCACTATGCCCATGCCTCACTGTGTTCATGACTAGACTGACGTTTAACATGGGAGTCTATGGAAAGGGCTACATGTGTGCCTAGTTCCGGGTCCAGGAGTCTTTTGACCGGCTGGTACCGGGTCCCCAAAGTCACCAGAGAAATTACCGTTTAATATGGGAGTCTATTGAAGGGGTGCCCGGCTTTAAAAAAACGGTGCTCTCCAGCCGTAGGTCCCCTGGACAACAAACCTTGAACACTTGTAGAGGAAGAGTGGGGCTACATGTGTGCCAAGGCCAGTACCGGGTCCCCAAAGATCAGGCGCAAAAAGGTGACTCAAGTATAAGCTGAGGGGGGCATTTTGAGCACAAAAAAATGTGCTGAAAAACTCAGCTTATACTCGAGTATATACGGTATCTTTGGAATTTACTGTATTATTTTGATGTATTCTGTTTTACAGTCAATGTTTTTTCTTTTTACAAAAAACTCAATAAAGATAATATAATATATAAATATAATATAAATATAATGATAGAAAAAATAAACTCCCTAACAGACACCTCTGACAGCCCTGTAACCTTGTGCCAGCCTAATGAAGATACAACTACTGATGTACTGGCTGATGGATTCACTGTGTAGGAAAAAAATGGAACAGCTAAAATAAAAAAAAAAATCTACCAAAAATGGCTAAAAATAGTGGAAAGCTCTTTTAATTTAGTCATTTTTCCCATTGCATAAATTATATTCTCAGTAGCCAAAGGTGAAATCTGTAAAAAATATATATATATATATATATATATATATATATATATATATATATATATATATATATATATATATATATATATATATATATATATATATATATTACTATAGTTACAATCTGTGCATTATGCATACAGTAAAGTTTTTTCTTTTTTTCCTTGGTTTCCTTTCCAGTTTAGCATGTGCCCATTATTTGAGGAATATGTGTTCGCATAACACTTAGAAAATCAGACACTGATCAAAATCCCTGGATGAAATCAAGCTCAATTGGCATATAGTGTTACTCCCATGGGGACCTATTAGCTGATTTCCACTTTCCAATGGTCTAAGCCAGGAGGGGAGTGATCAGGAAACAGGCATTTTAAGCACAGTTCGAACAAGAATAGTATCAGGAAAAAATAAATAAAAAAATCACAGCTCAAGAAGTAAACACTTATGCCGCGTACACACGGTCGTTTTTCGGCATGAAAAAAAATGTCGTTTTTAAAAACGTCATTTAAAATGATCGTGTGTGGGCTTCACATCGTTTTTCGGCTTCTGAAAAACGACAAAAAAAAAATTCGAACATGCTGCATTTTTTTAACGTTGTTTTTTAAAATGACGTTTTTCGTGTTGTAAAAAATAATCGTGTGTGGGCTAAAACGACATTTTAAACCCGCGCATGCCCAGAAGCCAGTTATGAGACGGGAGCGCTTGTTCTGGTAAAACTACTGTTCATAATGGAGTAAGCACATTCATCACGCTGTAACAGACAGAAAAGCGCAAATCGTCATTTCCTAACAAGGAATCAGCTAAAAGCAGCCCAAAGGCGAATAGAACTTCCCCTTCAGAGTGCCGTCGTACGTGTTGTACATCACCGCGCTTTGATCATCATTTTTCAAAAACGATGGTGTGTGGGCAACGTCGTTTTTAACGATGAAGTTGGAAAAACATTGGGCCAAATCCTCAAAAAACGGGCTTAACTTAACTTTTCCGAGTTAAGTTACACTGCCGCAAATCTCCCAAGTTAGGTGCCGATCCTCAAAGCACTTACCTGGAAATTTTCGGCAGTGCAACTTAACTCCGTCCGGCGCAAGGCGTTCCTAATACAAATGGGTGATTCCCATTTAAATTAGGCGCGCTCCCGCGCTGGACGTACTGCGCATGCCCGTGACGTCATTTTTCCCGACGTGCATCGCGTGTTTTTACGATACGCCGAGTTTTGAGGATCGCGCCTGGGTAAAAAAGTTGCGTCGGGTTAAAAAAAAGATACGGCGAAAAAAAAAAATCAAATTTAAAAAAAAAATCACGGCGATCGAAAAAAAGGTCTGTTTTTACAAGGTGTAAACAGTTTACACCTTGTAAAAGCAGCCCTAATTTTACGCATGCAAACGTAAACTTACGGAGAAAAAACAAAGCTGAAAAGCTTTGTGGATCTCCGTAAGTCCTCATTTGCATACGCAAAGCGGCTTTTCGACGCGAAATGCCCCCAGCGGCGGATGCGGTACTGCATCCTAAGATCCGACAGTGTAAGTCTCTTACAGATGTCGGATCTTCTGCCTATCTTTGGAAAACTGCTTCTGAGGATCAGTTCCAAAGATAGGCACAGGGATACGCAGGCGGAACAGCAGATCCGCCTGTGTATCCCTTTTGAGGATTTGGCCCATTGTTTTTTGGACATGCTGAAAAACGAAAAAAAAAATTCATGCCAAAAAACGACCGTGTGTACGCGCCATTAGATTAAGGGAATTCTTTCAGCCAGATATTAGCATACAACGTAGCCTGTAGTGGGAGAAAAGTGACCCTATGTCTACTGGACCTCAGAGTCACCAAGGGCACATTACGAAAGTGGACACCTATTTAGTGGGTGAGATGATACCGGTGATTGAAGGGGTTAATGGAACATGTAAGCCGTCTGCCCTTTTAGAGCTAACTCAGAAAAAAAAAAAACTATTCATATTTTCCCGTAAAATCTTGTTAATCTGACCACCGGGGACTGTTTTGCAATTCTGTTTGGGTCTTGTGGTCTCTGAATCATGACCTTTGTTAAGATATTTTAGTGAAAGACTAATCACATGGGTTTAAGTTAAGTTTTTGTGTTATCATGGAAATTTCACAGAAGAAAGGGAAAGGGGAATTAAATCTTGTAACTGTTGGGATAAAAATAGAGTTTTCTGTGTTGATAATGGGTCAGAGAGGGTCAAGAACTACATCAATGAAAAGAAAACGATTATATTAAGATGTTTTGGAGGACTCTGGATCTAGCCTGAGATGAACGAATGGAATATCTTTCTTCTACAAACTATGTCATCTTTTTGCTTAACAGTATCAAAAAATAAAGGGGAATTCCAGGCAAAACGCACGCAAGTTAATATTTCCCCCTTTGACTGTTTATCTTTACCAATTGTTTTAGAGCTGTCAATATAAAACAAAACCAAATCAATTCAATTACCGTATTTATCACGGTATAACGCGCTCCCGCGTATACCGCGCACCCCTAAAGTTGCCCCCGAAATTCCTGTAAAAAAAAATGTTATATGATTTCATTACTTACAGTTTTGGTGTCTTCCCAGCGTCCATCGTCCGGTCCGGCGTCCGTCTGCGGCCTCGATGGTGTCCTCCCGGCTTCTCCAGCACGCACCTCAAGTCGAGTCCCCGCTTCCTGCGCTCAGTTCGAACGCCTCCGCCGACATATACCGAGTGCAGTACACTCGAGTACATTCGGCAAGGCTCGGCGTCGCTCGTGCTCACGCTCTGTGACGTTTATGCGTGAGCACGAGCGAAGCCGAGCCTGGCCGAATGTACCCGAGTGTACTGCACTCGGTATATGTCGGCGCAGGATTTCAAACTGAGCGCGGGAAGCGGCTATCGGCGTATATCGCGCACCCACGATTTTCCCCTTATTTTAAGGGGAAAATAGTGCGCGATATACGCCGATAAATACGGTATATCACGTTTGTCCATGTGTAATAAGGAAGAGGTTAGTATTAGTGCACCTAAGTGGCCTTAGGTCTGTTCTCCACAAACTTCATATCTATTTCCAAAGTGATTTACAGAAAGTTTTCAGTTTAACCACTTAAAGTGGAGTTCCACCCAGAATTGTATTTTTTGCCTAAAAATCCTAAAAAAAAAAAAATTGATTTTTTTTATATACTCACCCGAAATACCTGTTGCTATGCGGAAGTCCGTAATCTGCCTCTTCCGTAACCATGGTCTATCTTCCTCTTCATCCTCTTCTAGTAAATGGGGCGCGCTGATTTCTGGGAACTGTGTGTAATCCCAGAGAGCAGCCGCCCACTCACAAGTCGGTGCGAGACTCGTGCATGCGCAGTAGGAAACGGGCAGTAAAGCTGTAAGGCTCCACTGCCTGTTTCCCTCAGTGTGAATGGCGGCGCGGGACCTGCACCGATTGAGAGATTGGCATCGGGATGCCATCAGCGCGGGTGCCTAGGACAAGTAAGTGTCCTTATTAAAAGTCAGCAGCTACACTGGTTGTGAACGGAGGGCTTATTGGAATCTAACAAGGGGGCCCCAGATCCCACCCCCGCTTATGTGAATGGGTATCGGGTACATAGTACCCCTACCCATTCACCAAAAAAGTGCACAAATGTAAAAAAACATCACGTGACATCACGTGGTGTGCAGAGAGGACACAGACAGAGCCCGCTCGGGTTCTATGGGTGGCCGGATGTAAACGGAGGCCACTGACAGGTGTCCTTATATAGCAGCCTCTCCATAGGGGCGAATGGTTCATCCAATCAGGTCCGCCTGAAAAACTGACGGGGACCTAATCAGATCCACCATATGCAAGTGGTCTAATGCCTAGTACACACGTTCAAGAACATTGGATGAACAATACTACTTCCGAAGCAATCATACGATAATCTGATTGTTAGTACACAGCTTTCGAGAGGCAATCATGACAGTTCATGCAAAATTATCCGCAGGGACACACGAAAAAATATTCTTGTACGATACAGTATTCGTCCTAAAAAAAAATAGACCACACATGCTCAGAAACAAATAGAATAGCATGCAAAAAAAAAAGGACGATCATCCCTCTGATATTCTCATTGTGTGTAAGAGGCTTAAAGTGGAAGTTCAGCCTAAAGCTAACTAACTCTAAATCTACTGGCAGCCACCTTCTAAGACTAATCTGTCTAAGGCATGTATAGTGATTTTTGCTTTACAGGGTTAGATAGATTAGTCTTAGGATGTGGCTGCCAGTAGATTTGCAACATCGGTGCATGCTCCTAATGAGACGACGGATGGTGTCCTGGGGTATTTCCTCCCAGACCAGGGCATCACTGAGCTCCTGAACAGACTGAGGACATTGGATTCGCCAAAACATAATGTCCCAGAGGTGTTCTATTGGATTTAGGTTAGGCGAGCGTGGGGGCCATTCAATGGTATCAATTCCTTAATCCTCCAGAAACTGGCTGCATACTGTCGCCACATGATGCTGTGTGTCAGGTCACCTGTGGCCAGGTGACAAATGCACCCCGTTGGAGACAGGGGTGCACCGCAAGGTAGTGAACCCAGTTGCAGACTGCTGCGGATGGACAGGAAACGTGTGCCCAAGATTCCCCAGGGCGCAGAGTCTAAGGTCCAGCAGGTGTTCACCAGAGCCTCTAATGGTGAGGATGGCCTTCGCTGCAACTGAACCCAGGTCGCGGCCCCTGGGGTCCCCCAGGTCACGCTCCGTAGCGAGAGAGGGGAAGCAGCCACTGAGGATACAAGGGATAGTGATGGGTAAGCCGAGGTAACAGGCAGACGAGAGTAGCCAAGGGACAGGTCAAAGGTCAGGGGCACAGGCAAAAAGGAGTAGTCAGAAACGAGCCAAAATCGGTACACAGAAAGGGTAACGTAGCACACGGCAGACAGGAACACAAGCTAACAAAGTTGAACAGCAAAGCAGACCTGCAGTGCAGTGGTTTATATAGACGTCCAGGGATGGCCTGGGGTGGAGCCATTCAGGGAGGAGAGGTGATAAAAGGCAGCCAGAAAGAGAGTCAGGCCTCTAATGGACACATGGAAGAGAAGGTAAGCTGCCAGACATTATTGCATGTCCATGACACCGTGTATTGTCATGCACCAGGAGAAACCCAGGACCCACTGCACAAGCGTAGGGTCTGACTATAGGTCCAAGGATTTGCTATGTGTAGTCAGGGTATCATCATCTAGCTTGTAGAGGTCTGTGCATCCCTCCATGGATATGCCTCCCAAGACCATCACTGACCCACCACCAAACTGGTCATGGTGAACGATGTTACAGAAAGCATAACATTCTCCATGATTTCTCCAGACCTTTTTCATGTCTGTCACATATGCTCAGGGTGAACCTGCTCTCATCTGTGAAAAGCACAGGGCGCCAGTGGCGGACCTGGCAATTCTGGTGTTCAATGGCAAATGCCAATCAAGCTCCACAGTGCTGGACAGTGAGCACAAGGCCAACTAGAGGTCTTCGGGCTCTCAGGCCACCCTCATGAAGTCTGTTTCTGAATGGTCAGAGAGATTCACACCAGTGGCCTGCTGGAAGTCATTTTGTAGGGCTCTGGCAGTGCTCATCCTGTTCCTTCTTTCAGAAAGGAGCAGATACCAGTCTTGCTGATGGGTTAAAGCGGAGGTTCCATTACAAAAAAAAATAATTAAAAGTCAGCAGCTACTAACACTGGAGCTGCTGACTTTTAATAAGGACACTTACCTGTCCTAGCAGCCAGCGATGTCGCCCCCACCGAGGCCGATCCTCGATCCTGGCAGCTCCAAGCGCCGCCATCCACAGTAAGGGAAACATGCAGTGAAGCTGTACGGCTTCACTCCCCGTTTCCTACTGCACATGCACGAGCAGAGCGGCGCTTAGTGAATGGGCCAGCTGCTTTCTGGGACACACACAGTTCCCAGAATGCAGCGCGCCCCATTCACAAGAAGACACCGAGTGTAGGAGGAGGAAGAGAATCCGCTGCGGAGGATGAAGAGGCAGATTCAGCACTTTTCAGGTGGAACCTCCACTTTAAGGACCTTCTACGGCTCTGTCCAGCTTTCCTAGAGTAACTGCCTGTCTCCTTGAATATCCTCCATGCTCTTTCTGGCAATGACACGTATTGATGTGCCATCCTGGAGGAATTGGACTGCCTGTGCAACCTCTATAGGGTCCAAGTATCGCCTAATGCTACCAGTAGTGACACTGACCCTAGCCAAATGCAAAACTAGTGAAAAACAGTGAGAAAAGATGAGTATTTTGGGGGGGGGTGTCTTTGAATTCAGCCCTTTGTAGGTTGATCATTTTCATTTTCATTTCCATCAAACGATGTGGCATCCTTTCGTTCCTACCCCAGTCCCTATCAATATATATATCCAGCATGATATTTTTCCCCATTGAGAACTAATGTGTTTTCAAAGTGTTCATGAAATTTTTTTGAGCACTGTATTTCAAGGGTAAACAGGTTGAGAAAGACTGCCCTCGGACAAGAGAATGTGCTATTGGTGGGATCACCAGGTGGAAATAAAATTAATAAAGCCTGAAAAAAAATATTCAGCTATCACATCTACTGTATGCACTACTAGAAAGCTGAAATATAGTCCATTTTAGTTTTTGGCAGTGGCGGCTGGTGCTCAAAATGGGGGGCGCAAACAAAAAAAAAAACAACAATTGCAGCCTCACTGTGCCCATCAAACGCAGCTACTGTGCCCATCAATTGCAACCACTGTGCCCATCAAAGGCAGCCACTGTGCCCATCAAATGCAGCCACTGTGCCCATCAAATGCAGCCACTGTGCCATCAATTGTCACCACTGTGCCATCAATTGTCGCCACTGTGCCATCAATTGTCACCAATGTGCCATCAATTGTCGCCACTGTGCCATGCCATCAAATGCAGCCACTGTGCCATGCCATCAATTGTTACCACTGTGCCATCAATTGTTACCACTGTGCCATCAATTGTCACCACTGTGCCCAGCAATTGTCACCACTATGCCATGCCATCAAACGCAGCCACTGTGCCATAAATTGTCACCACTGTGCCATCAATTGTCACGACTGTGCCCAGCAATTGTTGCCACTCTGCCCAGAAATTGTCGCCACTGTGCCCAGCAATTGTCGCCACTGTGCCATCAATTGTCACCACTGTGCCATCAATTGTCGCCACTGTGCCCAGCAATTTTCGCCACTGTGCCCAGCAATTGTAGCCACTGTGCCCAGCAATATTGTAGCCACTGTGCCCAACAATATTGTAGCCACTGTGCCCAGCAATTGTCACCACTGTGCCATCAATTGTCGCCACTGTGCCATCAATTGTCGCCACTGTGCCCAGCAATTGTCGCCACTGTGCCCATCAATTGTCGCCACTGTGCCATCAATTGTCGTCATTGTGCCCAGCAATTGTAGCCACTGTGCCCAGCAATTGTAGCCACTGTGCCCATCAATTGTTGCCACTGTGCCCATCAATTTTCCCTGTAAAATGCTGCCACTGTGCCCTGTAAAATTGTAAAATGCCCCCCCCCCCGCCTGGCACTTACCTTTCTGGGGTCAACCATCCTACTTCTACCGTCCCTCGATGTCTTCTCCCACCCTTGATGACGCTTCAGTCAATCAGGTTACCGGTAACCAGAACCGGTGAACCTGATTGGCTGAGACGCCTGTCAGTCTTATCCAAGGAACGCACCCCCCGTGCGTCCCTTGGATAAGCATCTGGAAGCCGGAGGGCTGTAATCGGAAAGCCTATCAGAGCCGCTGGTTCTGATAGGCACTTCCACAGCCAACCAGCTGTCGTTATTCAGATGGCCGGCAGTCGCCAGGTGGCCGACCATCTGAATAGTCGGTGGCAGCGGCACTGCATGAATCTACAGTGTATGTATTGTGTACAGTGGCGGTGCAAAAGTGAGAGGGGGCGGTGCTCCGGCGCCCTCTATGGACGCACCACCACTGGTTTTTGGGTTTAGATACACTTGAAGAAATGTTATCATTTGCCCAGAATTTATATTCAGCAGAACTATGGGATTGATTTCCCTTGTCATGTTGGGCTCCGTTTTGTTAAATTAAATCTTCTGCCTACTTAAGAATCTTTCACAAAGTGGATCTCACAGCAATAAAAGACACTTAGATAACTTCCCGGAACTTAGTACTGAATTTTTCCACCTGCCTGAGAATCTTTCACCGAGAATCTTTCACATTAATAATGGAGAAGTACATCATTTCCCCGAGCATGTTGGGTTCAGTTTAGTTAGAGGAATTCCTCCACCTACCTGGGAATCTTTCATTAAGAGAAGCTTTCAGCAATTAGTCCCTCTTGTGTGATGACAGTCTAAGTCAAAGAGAAGCCAGTTTTATAAGCCGGCTCCCAAAGAAGTAAAGGGATTTTAAGGATGAACAAGCAATAGAGGAAGCCTTTCACCACCAATTATTTAACTTTCAACCCTCACTTGCACATCGCCGTGGTTCAAATAATAACCATCAGCAATGCAGTGAAAAAAAGTTAAACATCTGTAACTCATGACATCATGTGGCATCACAAAAATGTTCACAACATTAGAGGCACATTACTGCATGCGCAAACACGGGACTTTTTATGAGACTAATATGCAGACCTGAATATTTAAAAGGTTCATTATGTTTTCTGGGGTTACAACATATTAAATTTGCATGTTTTTCCTGTGTCTGCGTGGGTTTCCTACAGGCACTCCAGTTAATTGGCTCACGTGCCCATAGTAGGTGCTTTTGGTTGTGGACAGGGCCGTCTTTAAGGCAGGGCAAAAGGGGCAGCTTCCCTGGGCCCTGTCATTGTTGTGGAGCCCAAAGCAGCTGCCTCATACTTGCCAACTATCTCAGTTTAAATTCCCTTGACCCTTGAAGTTTTAGTCCTGTGCTGTCTCCTGATATCTCAGTGTGAAGTGCTGCTACTAATGCTGCCCAGCTCTGCCCTATTGTTGTGTACAGATGACTCACTTGCAGACCCTGTGTTTACATGTAAATAACCATCATTCATATGTAAATAATGGGAGCATTCATATAGAAATAGCGGCGACATTCATATGTAAATAGCTGAGGCCGGCAGCATTTATATGTAAATAAAGACAGCATTCATATCATGCCCCTCTGCAGTAAAGAGATTATGTGCTGTAACCTCTAGCAACCAATCAGTGAGCAGTATTACCAGGGCCATCTTAAAAGCATCATGGGCCCCTGGGCAAAGTAATTCTATGGGGTCCCTACAAGCCTGCCCCAATTTACGCACATACTCTCAAGAATGAAAGTACAACATTTCTACTTTACAGCGTGTCACTTGCTATTATCCCCTGCCACCAGATTCAGCGTGTCACTTGCCACCGTCACCTGCCACCAGATTCAGCATGTCACTTGCCACCGTCACCTGCCACAAGATTCAGCGTGTCACTTGCCACCATCACCTGCCACCAGATTCAGCGTGTCACTTGCCACCGTCACCTGCCACCAGATTCAGCGTGTCACTTGCCACCGTCACCTGCCACCAGATTCAGCGTGTCACTTGCCACCGTCACTTGCCAGCAGATTCAGCGTGTCACTTGCCACGTCACTTGCCACCAGATACAGCGTGTCACTTGCCACCGTCACCTGCCACCAGATTCAGCGTGTCACTTTCCACCGTCACCTGCCACCAGATTCAGCGTGTCACTTTCCATCATCACCTGCCTCCAGATTCAGCGTGCCACTTGCCACATCACCTGCCACCAGATTCAGTGTGTCACCTTCTACTGTCCCCTGCCACCAGATTCAGCGTGCCACTTGCCACTGTCACCTGCCATCAAATTCAGCGTGTCACTTGCCACCGTCACCTGTCATCAAATTCAGCATGTCACTTGCCACCGTCACCTGTCATCAAATTCAGTGTGTCACTTGCCACCTATCCCCTGTCACCAGATTCAGCGTGTCATTTACCATCCATCCTGTCACCAGATTCAGCGTGTCACTTGCCACCCATCCCGTCACCAGATTTAACGTGTCACTTGCCACTGGTTCCTTGTCAATAGATTCAGCGTGTCACTTGCCATGTCGCCTGTCACCAGATGCAGATTGTCTCTTACCAAGTCCCCTGCCACACGTTGCGGATTGTCACTTGGGGAGCTGACAGAGAGGATGGGGGTCTGACAGAAAATATGGGGGTTTGGCAGAGAAGGGGGGTCTGGCAGAAATATGGGGAGTTGACAAAGAAGATTGGGGTCCTGCAGAGTAGATGGGGGGTCTGGCAGAGAGGAGGGGGTCTGGCAGAGAGGAGGGGTGTCTGGCAAAGAGGAGGGGGGGTCTGGCAGAGAGGGGGGGTCTGGCAGAGAGAAGGGGAGTCTGGCAGAGATAAGAGGGGGTCTGGCAGAGAGAAGGGGGGTCTGGCAGAGAGGAGGGGGGTCTGGCAGAGAGGAGGGGGGTCTGGCAGAGAGAAGGGGGGGTCTGGCAGAGAGAAGAGGGGGTCTGGCAGAGAGTAGGGGGGTCTGGCCGAGTGGAGGGGGGTCTGGCAGAGAGAAGGGGGGTCTGGCAGAGAGAAGAGGGGGTCTGGCAGAGAGGAGGGGGGTCTGGCAGAGAGTAGGGGGGTCTGGCAGAGAGAAGGGGGGTCTGGCAGAGAGAAGGGGGGTCTGGCAGAGAGGAGGGGGGTCTGGCAGAGAGGAGGGGGTCTGACAGAGAGGAGGGGGGTCTGGCAGAGAGGAGGGGGGTCTGGCAGAGAGAAGGGGGGTCTGGCAGAGAGAAGAGGGGGTCTGGCAGAGAGTAGGGGGGTCTGGCCGAGTGGAGGGGGGTCTGGCAGAGAGAAGGGGGGGTCTGGCAGAGAGAAGAGGGGGTCTGGCAGAGAGGAGGGGGGTCTGGCAGAGAGGAGGGGGTCTGGCAGAGGAGGGGGGTCTGTATGGCTCGACTGAAGCGCTAAATTTAAAGGTGCAGATGGACACTTATAAGGCTGGATGGACTTATAAGGCTGCAGATGGATGCTGGACAAGGCTGCAGATGGATGCTGGTCAAGGCTGCTGATGGATGCTGGGCAAGACAGCAGATCGGCACTGATAAGGTTGCATTGATGGGCATTTAAAATGTAAGTTTTTTTCCCTAAACTTCCCTCCTAAACATTTTTTCCTTAAAAGTCCATTCTAAGCTTGGGGTGCATGTTATACACCGGTGCATGTTATACACCGATAAATACGGGTATATCCTTCTAACGACTTAACTAGAGCCACTCCCATCCTTTGGAACTCCCTGCCCTGGTATGTCCAGCCAGCCCCTACCCTGTCCAACTTTAGGAAATTCCTGAAAACTAATTTATTCAGGGAAGCCTATCCCACACTCACCTAAGAACTATACCCGAGCCACCCCCATCAAATCATCCACCGCAGCTATTACCTGTTTTACCACCTCCCCCTCCTTTTAGAATGTAAGCTCTACGAGCCGGGCCCTCCTGCCCCTTCTATTTTGAACTGTATTGTAATTGTGCTGTCCCCCCTCTATATTGTAAAGCGATTCGCAAACTGTTGGCGCTATATAAATCTTGTATCATAATAATATACTGTATACATCAAGAGAAAGAGAGATGGCTAGAACTTTAAATTCAGTATATTTTGAAGCCTGGCTTCTACATAATAATTCTGACCTGGGCTAGCACGGGATGTCTCATTATGGATGCATCCTGTTTTTGCCTCTCTCTCTCCCGCTGGCTTGCAGTGGGGAAGAGCCTCTGAGCCCTTTTTGAAGTTGTCGTTCATAGAAATGTGGACAATGTGCAATGTTCAGTCTCAATAATGAAATGTCATTCAAAGACTGATCCATCAGACCTTTCCTTCACATGTAGGAAGATGGGCCTTCCTGAAAGAGAGCTCTGACTTTTGTATATGTGTTTTGTTGTGTGTTTTTTAATGCATTTCTGATGTTGCAATGGGAAAAAAAAAATGTTTGTATTTGCCCAACATATTTCAATTCACAGAAGACAAAAGGCCGGAGCTACTAACCTATTCACTTTTTGACAAGTGTATAGTGTAGAGTGTAATGCAGCCACCTCTCAGTACCTTTGAAACAAGCAAAGAAAATACAACATGATTTTTGTACATTATGGTTCACACAAAGAAATGTTGCCATTCCATATTAGGGACATACTGTATGCAAGTTCAACTGTCAAGCCAAAGATCATTGAACACTATGGGCCAGATTCAGAAAGACTGGTGTATTTTTAGGCGGGCGTAGCGCATCTCATATACGCTACGCCGCCGTAACTTAGAGAGGCGAGTACAGTATTCAGAAAGAATTTGCGCCCTAAGTTACGGTGGCGTAGCGTAAATGGGCCGGCGTAAGCCCGCCTAATTTAAATTATAAAGGCAGTGGGCGTGTTGTATTACAATGAGCCGTGACCCTATGCAAATTAGGGGCCGAACGAACGGCGCATGCGCGCGCATGCTCAGAATCACGTCGAAAAATCTCCCTAAGATACGTCGGCTCAATGCTTTGTCGACGTGAACGTAACCTACGCCCATCCCCATTCACGTACGACTTTCCGACGTACATACGTTAACATGACTTACCCCTGCTTTATGAGGGGTAAAGTTACACCGGTCGTACGCCTTACGTAAACAGCGTATGCAGGGCCGGCCTTAGGTGTTCAGGCGCCCTGTGTGAGCTAATCCTGTGGCGCCCCCCATCTTCACCCCTTGCCCCCTGATCACCTAAACTGACTTACCTTTCGGTGGACGGTGCGGCTTTGCATTTAAAAATGGCGCCGCCCGGCGCTTAGACACCACTGCGCATGCGCCGTCTGCCCGAGGAATAGCTGAGCGTTTTCTGGCTTTCCCGTGCAGCGGCGCATGCGCAGTGTGCCTGTCGGGGCCAGCAGCAGCCGATACGTTGCTCTTCACCCAGTCCCAGGGCAGGGGGACCTGGCAACGCACTGGGAGACCTGGCAGCGCCTGCTGCTGTGACTCATAGGAGTCGGACTCCTGTGATGATCATGTGAGTAACTGACTGCGACTCACATTCTGCAAGCTGTGATGGCCGCGCGGCGCCCCCTGTTGCCCATGGCGCCCTGTGCAGCCGCACAGCTCGCACACCCCAAAGGCCGGCCTCTGAGCATATAGTAATGCGCCGGGCGCAAGTACGTTTGTGAATCAGAGTATCTTGCTCATTTGCATATTTGACGCATAAATCAACGGAAGCGCCCCTAGCGGCCAGCGTAAATATGCACCTAAGATACGACGGCGTAAGAGACTTACGTCAGTCGTATCTTGGACAAATTCTGGCGTATCTGATTCTTTGAATCAGGCGCATAGATACGACGCCTCACATTCGGACTTACGACGACGTATCTGGAGATACGCCGGCGTAAGTCCTTTGTGAATCCGGACCTATGCTATTATTTACTCATTTCCCATATTCCAGGTTCCCATTCTGTTTGTTGCTTTATTTTCAGTTTCCATCTACAGTGGAAACTTGAACATTATGAATATCGTGCATAAGTTCATTTATTTCAATGCAACTTAAAAGGTGAAACTAATATATGAGATAAGCCTCGTACACACGACCGGTTTTCCCATCGGGAAAACTACCTTGAGAGCTTTTGGCCGGTATAACAGGGCGTGTGTATTCTTCATCGCAGTTTTCCTGATAGGAAAACTGCCGAAAAAAAAGAGAACCAGATTCCCGACTGTCTTTTTCCCGGCAGTTTTCCTATGTGAAAAACTGTGATGGAGCATACACACGGCCGTGATTCCCGACCAAAGCTCCATCGCAGCTTTCCTGTCAGGAAAACCTCTCGTGTGTAGGGGAAAAGAAACTTACCGAGCAGATTCTCGGTTTTCCCCTTGGGATTCCTGGCAGACTTTTTACCGCCGGGAATCCCATACATGTATATGAGGCGTCAGACTCATTACATGCAAAGCAAGATAGTACAAGCCATGATTTGTCATAATTGTGATGATTATGGCTTACAGCTCATTAACCACTTAAGACCCGGATCATTATGCAGGTTAAGGACCTTGCCCCTTTTTGCGATTTGGCACTGCGTCGCTTTAACTGACAATTGCGCGGTCGTGCGACGTGGCTCCCAAACAAAATTGGCGTCCTTTTTTTCCCACAAATAGAGCTTTCTTTGGTGGTATTTGATCACCTCTGTGGTTTTTATTTTTTGTGCTATAAGCAAAAATAGAGCGACAATTTTGAAAAAAAAATCAATATTTTTCACTTTTTGCTTTAATAAATATCCCCCAAAAATATATAAAAAAACGTTTTTTCCTCAGTTTAGGCCGATACGTATTCTTCTACATATTTTTGGTAAAAAAAATAGCAATAAGCGTTTATCGATTGGTTTGCGCAAAATTTATAGCGTTTACAAAATAGGGGATAGTTTTATTGCATTTTTATTAATATTTTTTTTTTACTACTAATGGCGGCGATCAGAGATTTTGTTCATGACTGCGACATTATGGCGGACACATCAGACAATTTTGACACATTTTTGGGACCATTGTCATTTTCACAGCAAAAAGTGCTATAAAAATGCACTGTTTACTGTGAAAATGACAATTGCAGTTTGGAGTTTACCACTAGGGGGCACTGTAGGGGTTAAGTGTGACCTCATATGTGTTTCCAACTATAGGGGGGCTGTACGTGTGACGTCATTGATCGTCTTTCCCTATATCAGGGAACAGACGATCAATGACACTGCCACAGTGAAGAACAGGGAAGGTGTGTTTACACTCACCCCTCCCCCCGTTCTTCAGCTCCGGTGACCGATCGCAGGACATTTTGCTGACGTATATCGGCGTGAAGAGGGCCTTAAAACCCCAAATCCACAATCTCAGAAAATTAGAATATTACATGCAATCAATAAAGCAAGGATTGTACACAGAACAATATTGGACCTCTGAAAAGTAGAAGCATGCATATGTACTCAGTACTTGGTTTGGGCCCCTTTTGCAGCAATTACTGCCTCAATGTGGCGTGGCATGGAAGCGATCAGCCTGTGGCACTTCTGAGGTGTTATGGAAGTCCAGGATGCTTCAATAGCGGCCTTCAGCTCTTCTGCATTGTTCGGTCTCATGTCTCATCTTTCTCTTGGCAATGCCCCATAGATTCTCTATGGGGTTCAGGTCAGGCAAGTTTGCTGGCCAATCAAGCACAGTAATCCCACGGTCATTGAACCAGGTTTTGGTGGTTTTGGCAGTGTGGGGGAGGTGCCAAGTCCTGCTGGAAAGTGAAGTCAGCATCCCCATAGAGCTCGTCTGCGGAAGGAAGCATAAAGTGCTCAAAAATCTCCTGGTAGGCGGCTGTGGTGACCCCGGACTTAATGAAGCACAGTGGACCAACACCAGCAGATGACACGGCTCCCCAAATCATCACAGACTGTGGAAACTTCACACTGGACTCCAAGCATCTTGCAGTGTGTGCCTCTCCATTCTTCCTCCATACTCCGGCTCCTTGGTTTCCAAATGTAAAATTGTCTCTCATCAGAAAAGAGGACTTTGGACCAATGAGCAACAGACCACGATATTCTAATTTTTCGAGTTTCACCTGTAGACCTTCTGCTTCTAACTATATCTGGCTTTCTTCCTTCACATCTATGCAAGCGCATTAAAGAGGAGTTCGACCCAAATTTGGAACTTCCTCTTAACCCACTCCTCTCCCCCTTACATGCCACATTTGGCATGTAATTTTTTTGGGGGGGAGTGGGGGCTTCAGGAGGAGTGGGACTTCCTGTCCCACTTCCTCCTTCCGGGTAGACGATTAAGCCTAATTGCCTAGGCGATTAAGCTTAATCACCTACAGGAAGGGGCTGCTGTGGGCGATCGCCCAGGACACTTGACAGGTCCTCGGCGATCGCCTGTCCAATCAGACAGCGCCTCGCCGGGCCGCGCCGCTCGCGCATGCGCAGTGCCGCCCGCGCATGCGCAGTGGGTGCCCGGCCGTGAAGTCGAAAGCTGTCACGGCCGGGTGCCCACACTGAGCATGAAGACGCCGGCCGGCGAGGGGGGGCGAGGAGCGGAGCCCCGTCCGGCGCGTCGCTGGAGCCGTGGAGCAGGTAAGTGTCGGTTTATTAAAAGCCAGCAGCTACACTTTTTGTAGCTGCTGACTTTTAATAAACTTACAAAATGGGTGGAAAACCCCTTTAAGGTGGTTTTATATACGCTTTACGTTATGCATCCATTCTTTACTATTGAGCTTTCACAGCACATCCACACAGTTATCACCCCACCTAACACTGTTTATATAATCTTCTATGTCACAAGTGTCAAACATAAGGCCGAATTTGGCCCTTCAGGCCATCTCATGTGGCCCTCGCAACCAGACTCTCAGGCCTCGTACACACGACAGAGATTCTCGGCAGAATTCGCCGAGAAACTCGGTCTAAACACGGATTCTGCCGAGAATCTCTGTCGTCTGTACAGTTTTGGCTCGATGGAGCCGCCGAGGAACTCGACGAGAAAATAGAGAACATGTTCTCTATTTTCTCGTTGTCCTCGTTCTTCTATGGGAGAATCCGGCCCGCCGAGCTCCTCGGCGGCTTCATCCCAAAACTCGACGAGGAACTCGACGTGCCAAGCACGTCGAGTTCCTCTGTCGTGTGTACGGGGCCTGACAGAGGCTTCTTACAATCGTAATCAGCTTTAACCAATCACAGCTATTCATCACGTGAACCAGGAAGTGTCAGTAAGCGGCATTCCTCGGTTCGCGCTGACAGGGAGAGCCGATCAGCGGCGGCTCTCCCTGTCAGGCCCCGTACACACGACCGAGTTTCTCGGCAGAATTCAGCCAGAAACTCGGTCGGAGCTGGATTCTGCCGAGAAACTCGGTCGTGTGTACACTTTTCAGCGAGGAACCCGTCGAGGAACTCGTTGGGCCGAAAAGAGAACATGTTCTCTATTTCCTCGTTGTTCAATGAGGAAAGTTGGCCCGCCGAGCTCCTCGGCGGCTTCCACACTGAACTCGCCGAGGAACTCGATGTGTTTGGCACGTCGAGTTCCTCGGTCGTGTGTACGGGGCCTTAGAGTATAGATATATTCGCCAGCACACCAAGGATCGTTTAACCTCTTTCCCACCGGGCTTGTTTTTCAGATTCGGTGTTTTACGAGACTAAAACAGTTTTTTTTTGCTAGAAAATTACTTAAAACCCCCAAACATTATATATATTTTTTTCTAACACCCTAGAGAATAAAATGGCAGTCATTGCAATACTTTTTGTCACACCGTATTTGCGCAGCGGTCATACAAGCGCACTTTTTTTGGAAAAAAATCACTTTTTTGAATTAAAAAATAAGACAACAAATTTGGCCCAATTTTTTTACATATTGTGCAGGATAATGTTACGCCGAGTAAAATGATACCCAACATGTTACGCTTAAAAATTGCGCCCGCTCGTGGCATGATGTCAAACTTTAACCCTTAAAAATCTCGATAGGCGACGTTTAAAAAATTCTACAGGTTGCATTTTTTGAGTTACAGAGGAGGTCTAGGGCTAGAATTATTGCTCTCGCTCTAACAATCGCAGCGATACCTCACTTGTGTGGTTTGAACACCGTTTTCATATGCGGGCGCTACTCGCGTATGCGTTCGCTTCTGTGCGCGAAACTAGTCGGGACGGGGCGCTTTAAAAAAACATTTTTTTGTTTTCTTATTTATTTTTATTTAGTTAATAATTTTTTACACTGAAATAATAAAAAAAAAATTGATCACTTTTATTCCTATTACAAGGAATGTAAACATCCCTTGTAATAGAAAAAAGCATGACAGGTCCTCTTAAATATAAGATCTGGGGTCAAAAAGACCTCAGATCTCATATTTAGACTTAAATGCAAAAAAAAAAAAAAATTGAAACTGTCATTTTTTCAAATGACAAAAAAAAAAATGTTGCTTTAAGACGCTGGGCGGGACTGACGTTTTGACGTCACTTCCACCCAGCAGAGCTATGGGGACGGGTGAAGGAAATTTTTCCCTCACTCGCAACCCCAGTCACTTGCTGAACAGTCCCGATCGCCTCCGCCGCTACCGACGGCTCCGGTAAGCGGCGGAGGGCGCGGGAGAGCAGCGGGAGGAGGGGGCCCTCTCCCGCCACCGATAACGGCGATCTCGCGGCGAATCCACCGCGGAGACCGCCGTTATCGTGTACACCACCGCCCACTGAAAAGATGGATACCTCGGTTGTGGCAGCAGCTGCTGCCGTTACCGAGATGTCCATCTTTAAAAACAGGACGTCTTTTGGACATGGGCATTGATTATCAGCACAGCACCCATCAAATGCTGCCAATTGGTGCCCAGTCAGTGCCCCATCATAACCCAAGTGCCCAATAAAGTGCCAATCAGTGCCCACCAAAGTGCAAATCAGTGCCCACCATAGTGCCAATCAGTGTCCATTACAATGCCAATCAGTGCCCAGCATTAACAACTGTCATTACCTGCCCAATCAGTGCTGCCCATCAGTGCCATCTATTAGTGTCCATCAATGCCACCTGTCAGTGCCAATCAGTGCCGCCTATCAGTGCCCATCAGTGCCGCCTGTCAGTGCCCATCAGTGCCGCCTGTCAGTGCCCATCAGTGCCGCCTGTCAGTGCCCATCACTTACCCATATATGCTGCCTGTCAGTGCCCATCAGTGCTGCATATCAGTGCCACCTATTGTGCCTATCAATTCTACATATCAGTACCTCCTCATCAGTGCCGATCAGTGCCAACTCATCAGTGCCGCCTCATCAGAGTCCATCAGTGCCGACTCATCAGTGCCCGTTAGTGAAGGAAAAGACTACTGCACAATGGAATCGTTCTAATAGGAGCGACTCAAGACGCTCCAATTAAGAAAAAGGTTCCTGTACTACCTTGGGGCAACTTCAGAGCGGCTTGCATTGACTTCTTTACAGAAGTCGTTTTGCAAGTCGCACATGCTCAGTTGCTCTCCATTTTTGAAACTGTGCCGAAAATCAGAGCCACTAGAGGCCGATCTGCTGAAATCCTAAAGATTTATTGTTGCTCAGGGGCTCTGGGCTTCAGCAAAATGGCGGCCTCCAGCTAGAAGAAACTGGAGCAACACTGGAGGCAATTTGCAGCACACACTCATTTTGGTAGCATGATTATTAATGTGGAAAGTATGTTCCTTTCTAAAGAAGACTTTTTTTTTAAATTGTTATGAGAAAAGTTCTGCTTTAACCCTTTGAATGCAAAAAAAAACCTGACAGCACATAACCTGACATTATGTTAATTTAACAGCAATTTTTATCTAATAATTGCCTTCAATGAGTGGCCTGCAGTTAATGCCAGTTCACACTAGTCAGTCACAGCTTGTCTGCTTGCCTCCTTTTGATCCTTTAGGCCTCCCCCTCATCTGCTGAGTAGCAATTCCATGAATCCACCATCCTGAAAAGATAGTGTTGCAGCTGAAGGCCTGGCTGATTGTAGCTGGCAGCTGCCTGTTTTCAAACGAGGAAGAAAACAAGTTCAATGAGCGTATTTAATTTATCCACCGCCACATTAAAAAAAAAATGAAATTACTGAGGTCTTTCTTAAAAGGAGGATTCTTCTTGTGTCTGCTTCAGAAAGATTTGTTATGTCTGCGCTACCTGCCAACGTTTAGAGAAAGGGAGTGGAGCTGACAGGAATACATGGCACTCAGATCTCTGTGGTGCCAGACTGAGCTGGAGTAAGTATTGTCTTTTTTCTTTTCTTTTTTTTTTGCCTGCATGAAAAAAAAATTGGTCTTCAAATTCCTTCTGAGTCTCACTTTGGTTAATTAGAAAGCACAGCTTGATGGGTCTGAGCCAAGTTAATAAGCATTTTATCCAGAGATAGCTGGGTTAGAAACGCACTTTGTAGACTGCGCATACAATAAAACAGGACATAAAGGACAACAATACGAAGGAGTAGGTATGTGATTTATTAAACTTTTATTTGTTGTCCTTTATTTCTTGTTCTTCCTACTTTGAAGTATGCTGTTTGTTTAGACTGTGAATGTCTTATCTAATGTAAAAAGAAGGGGCATCCTTGTTTTGTCACCTTGTAAAACTTTAGTCTCTTAAATGTGCTTTAGCTGGATTAGAGAAGCCATCCCCAACCATAGTTCCTCAAGGGGTTTCTAATGTTCCTTAGCTGGTTTCCTATTCATACAGTAGAGAAGCGATGCCCAGCCATAGTTCCTCCAGGGGTTTCTAATTTGCTTTAGCTGGTTTCCTATTCATAGAGAAGCAAAACCCAGCCATGGTTCCTCCAGGGGTTTCTAATGTGCTCTAGCTTGTTTCCTAGTCATAGAGAAGCGATACCCATCCATAGTTCCTCCAGCGGTTTCTAATTTGCTTTAGCTGGTTTCCTATTCATAGAGAAGTGATGCCCAGCCATAGTTCCTCCAGGGGTTTCTAATTTGCTTTAGCTGGTTTCCTATTCATAGAGAAGCGATACCCAGCCATGGTTCCTCCAGGGGTTTCAAATGTGCTCTAGCTGGTTTCCTAGTCATAGAGAAGCAATACCCAGCCATGGTTCCTCCAGGGGTTTCTAATGTGCTCTAGCTTGTTTCCTAGTCATAGAAAAGCGATACCCAGCCATGGTTCCTCCAGGGGTTTCTAATGTGCTCTAGCTGGTTTCCTAGTCATAGAGAAGCGATACCCAGCCATGGTTCCTCCAGGGGTTTCTAATGTGCTCTAGCTTGTTTCCTAGTCATAGAGAAGCGATACCCAGCCATGGTTCCTCCAGGGGTTTCTAATGAGCTCTAGCTTGTTTCCTAGTCATAGAGAAGCGATACCCAGCCATGGTTCCTCCAGGGGTTTCTAATGTGCTCTAGCTTGTTTCCTAGTCATAGAGAAGAGATACCCAGCCATGGTTCCTCCAGGGGTTTCTAATGTGCTCTAGCTTGTTTCCTAGTCATAGAGAAGCGATACCCAGTCATGGTTCCTCCAGGGGTTTCTAATGTGCTCTAGCTTGTTTCCTAGTCATAGAAAAGCCATGCCCAGCCATGGTTCCTCCAGGGGTTTCTAATGTGCTCTAGCTTGTTTCCTAGTCATAGAGAAGCGATACCCAGCCATGGTTCCTCCAGGGGTTTCTAATGAGCTCTAGCTTGTTTCCTAGTCATAGAGAAGCGATACCCAGCCATGGTTCCTCCAGGGGTTTCTAATGTGCTCTAGCTTGTTTCCTAGTCATAGAAAAGCCATGCCCAGCCATGGTTCCTCCAGGGGTTTCTAATGTGCTCTAGCTGGTTTCCTAGTCATAGAGAAGCCATGCCCAGCCATGGTTCCCCAAGGGTTTCTAATGTGCTTTAGCTGGTTTTCTAGTCCTAGAAAAGCCAATCTCACCCAGAAACCCAGAGGTTCCTCTGGAAGGGTTCCTTGAGCTGTGCCTGATTGACAACCTATTTCATGGTGCATGCATAGTTCTAGAACCAATGCCACGTGGCAAAGCCAGCAGCATGACACCTACTATCTTTAAATATAGCATTCTGGCTGCCACTGTAAAGGTTTTATTCTTCCTACTGACTAATAATGTAAGTAGAATTTTTCTCATTGGCTGTCAATGATTTGTAAGATTCTTATCTTAGGGCCAACACCACTTGGCAATGACAACAACATGACACTGATTATCTTTGTAGCTATCTGTATTGGTGGCATTCTGACCACCACTGTAAGGGCTTCATTCTTCCTACTGACTATCAATGTAAGAGGAAGGGTAGGGATGTCTTTGTTTTATCACCTAATTTAACTTCAGTCTGATCAATATTTTTTAGCTGGTTTTCTAGTCATAGAGAAGCCATGCCCAGCCATGGTTCCTCCAGGGGTTTCTAATGTGCTCTAGCTTGTTTCCTAGTCATAGAGAAGCGATACCCAACCATGGTTCCTCCAAGGGTTTCTAATGTGCTCTAGCTGGTTTCCTAGTCATAGAGAAGCGATACCCAGCCATGGTTCCTCCAGGGGTTTCTAATGTGCTCTAGCTTGTTTCCTAGTCATAGAGAAGCCATGCCCAGCCATGGTTCCTCCAGGGGTTTCTAATGTGCTCTAGCTGGTTTCCTAGTCATAGAGAAGCCATGCCCAGCCATGGTTCCTCCAGGGGTTTCTAATGTGCTCTAGCTTGTTTCCTAGTCATAGAGAAGCGATACCCAACCATGGTTCCTCCAAGGGTTTCTAATGTGCTCTAGCTGGTTTCCTAGTCATAGAGAAGCGATACCCAGCCATGGTTCCTCCAGGGGTTTCTAATGTGCTCTAGCTTGTTTCCTAGTCATAGAGAAGCCATGCCCAGCCATGGTTCCTCCAGGGGTTTCTAATGTGCTCTAGCTGGTTTCCTAGTCATAGAGAAGCCATGCCCAGCCATGGTTCCCCAAGGGTTTCTAATGTGCTTTAGCTGGTTTCCTAGTCCTAGAAAAGCCAATCTCACCCAGAAACCCAGAGGTTCCTCCGGAAGGGTTCCTTGAGCTGTGTCTGATTGACAACCTATTTGATGGTGCATGCATAGTTCTAGAACCAATGCCACTTGGCAAAGCCAGCAGCATGACACCTACTATCTTTAAATATAGCATTCTGGCCACCACTGTAAAGGTTTTATTATTTTTACTGACTAACAATGTAAGTGGAATTTTTCTCATTGGCTGTCAATGATTTGTAAGAGGAAGGGTAGGGATGTCTTTGTTTTGTCACCTAATTTAACTTCAGTCTAATCAATGTTTTTTTAGCTGGTTTCCTAGTCATAGAGAAGCCATCCCCAGCCATGGTTCCTCCAGGGGTTTGTAATGTGCTTTATCTGGTTTCCTAGTCATAGAGAAGCCATCCCCAACCATAGTTCCTCTAGGGGCTTCTAATGTTCTTTAGCTGGTTCCCTAGTCATAGAGAAGCCATGCCCAGCCATGGTTCCTCCAGGGGTTTCTAATGTGCTCTAATTTGTTTCCTAGTCATAGAAAAATCCAATCTCACCCAGAAACCCAAAGGTTCCTCCAGAGGGGTTCCTTGAGCTGTGCCTGATTGACAACCTATTTCATGGTGCATGCATAGTTCTAGAACCAATGCCACTTGGAAAAGCCAGCAGCATGATACCCACTGTCTTTAAATATAGAATTCTGGCCACCACTATAAAGGTTTTATTCTTCCTACTGACTACCAATGTAAGTGGAATTTTTCTCATTGTCCGTCAATGATTTGTGAGATTCTTATCTTAGGGCCAACACCACTTGGCAATGTAAACAGCATGATACTGTGATTATCTTTTTAGCTGTCTGTATTGGTGGCATTCTGACCAGCACTGTAAGGGCTTCATTCTTCCTACTGACTATGAATGTAAGAGGAATTTTTCTAATTGCCCCCCCAATAAATTGTGAAGATATCTCAGTGCAAAGAGTAAGGATGTCCTTGTTTTGTCACCCAATTTAGCTTCAATTTTATTAATGCTTTTTAGCTGGTTTCCTAGTCATAGAGAAGCCATCCCCAACAGTGGTTCCTCCAGGGGTTTCTAGGGGTTCTTTGAGCTGTGACTGATTGACCACCCAGTTGATGGTGCCTGTACAGTTCTAGAACAAATGCCACCTGGAAAAGCCAGCAGCATGAAACCTATGCTCTTTAAATTCTGGGAACCACTGTAAAAGTTTAATTATTCCTACTGACTAACGATGTAAGATGATTTTTTCTCATCCCCCCCCCCCAATAAATTGTGAGGTTCTTATCTTAGTACAAAGAGCAGACATACCCTTGATTTGTCATCTAATCTCACTTAAGTGTGATCAATGTATTTTAGCTGGTTTCCTAGTCATAGAGCAGCCATTCTGACCACCACTGTAAGGGCTTCATTCTTCCTACTAACTACCAATGTGGGATACTTTTTTTTCTCATTGACCCTGATGAATTTGAACCTTTTATCTCAGTGTAAAGCACATAGACATCCTTGTTTTATCACCTAATCTCATGTCAGTCTCATCTATGTTTTTTAGCTGGTTTCCTTGTTGTAAAGAAGCCATCCTCAACCAGATTTCCTCCAGGGGTTTCTAGAGGTTCCTTGAGCTGTGACTGATTGACCACCCAGTTGATGGTGCCTGCAATGTTTTATGCCTTGTACACACGGTTGGAATTTACGATGAAAAAAGTCAGATGGATTTTTTTCATCAGATATGCCGACTGTGTGTATGCCCCATCTGACTTTTTCAGTCGTAAATTCCGACGGACTTAGAAAGAGAACATGTTCTATTTTTTTCCGACGTAAAAAATTTCTATCGAAAATTCTAACGTAGAAAAAAATACACATGCTCGGAAACTATTCGATGCATGCTCAGAAGCATTGAACTTAATTTTTCTAGGCTCGTCGTAGTGTTGTACGTCACCGCGTTTTTGACGATCGGAATTTGGTGTGTCCGTGTGTATGCAAGACAGCTTGAGTGGAATTCCGTCGAAAAAAACCTGTTGGTGTTTTTTCCCGACGAAAAAAACGGTTGTGTGTGTACGCGGCATTTGAGCTTCTTTTAGCCCCCACTGTAATGCTTTTTTTTCTTACTACTAACCAATGTAAGAAGAATTTTTCTCATTGACCACTGATAAATGCATATTTCTTACCGGCAAATAGCAGGGATATCCTTGTTTTATCACCTAATCTCGCGTCAGTCTCACCTACGTTTTTAGGTAGTTTCCTAGTCCTAGAGCAACTATCCTTAACCAGGGTTCTGGTAAACCTTGGGGTTCCTCTATAGGTTACTGGAGGTTCATTGTGCTGTCATCAATTGACCCTTTTTCAATTGACCCCCGATAAATTGGTTTTAGTGGGGTTCCCCAAGACCTTAAAATGTTTAGGGGGTTTCTCTGGAGTAAAGCGTTCTAGAGCATATACTGTAGCTAATGGTTCAAAAAGGTTCTGGAAAAGTTTCTACTAGAGCTTTAATAGCAAGCTTTTTGGTTCTGCTCCAATTAAAAGGCTTCTGCCGTATGACAACATCACAAAGCGTAAAATGCCTATGCTATGCACAAATTCGTTTTATATTTATTTCAGTGTGTAATCTGCCAGTGAATCAATTCTTTATAGGGCAGGAATCTTGATTTAGAGTATTTCCATGAATTTAATGAAAAATTATTTTGGTCTTGTATTTTATTTTTTGGGAATTTACTTTTTAAATTATCTTTGCAATATTAGACCCGGTTCACACAGTGGTGACCTGCCAGGCGACTTAGCCGCCTGACAAGTCGTGTTCCATTCTGTACAATGGAACCATTAATAGGAGTGACTCAAGTTAAGAAAAAGGTTCCTGTACTACTTTGGGGCGACTTTGGGGCTTTCCTTGCCTTGCATTGGAACTGTGCAGGGCAAGGGTTCCCAGCGCAATGCCAGCCACCCTGGTATAAATGAGCCCTAAACCTAAGTGCTAACACAAAGATCCCCTAAACCCAACTCTCGTAGTAAACTTAAATATTAACTTAAGAGCCGGTTCACATGGGGCAGCTTCAAAGTCGTCCGGCTCTGTAGCCGCCCTGTACAGCATGACTTCAGCGTGGTTTGCATTGACTTCTATACAGAAGTAATTTTGCAAGCCACGCTGAAGTCGGGCGGCTACAGAGCCGGACGACTTTGAAGCTGCCCCATGTGAACCGGCTCTTAAGTTTAAGATTTAAGTTTACTACGAGAGTTGGGAACCCTTGCCCTGCACAGTCCCAATGCAAGGCAAGGAAAGCCTTGTTTGCTATTGCTATTAGGACAGCACACATGCCACTGCATTGCAATACTTTTTTTTTAAGTGCATAGTTTTGCAACTCAAACTACTGCTTTACTCAGAAGTCTGCACTAAGGTACAAGTCAGACTATAGGTCCTCTGGAAGAAAACATTTCCTTTTTGTTGATATAAACCTAAGGGGTTAATCACTTCTAAAAGGAATGCTGGCACTTCAAATTTCCTTATTAGAACACTGCAAGTACATCAGCTGATTAATAATGAAAAAGTCACTCCCATGCAGATTCATTCTGCACACAACAAGAGATGAACTGAACACCCCCCTCTAACAAGGCCCCCCCCCATGTGAATGAGTATGGGGTACATTGTATGCTTACCCCCTACCAAAAAGTGTCAAAATAAATACAAACAGTAGACAGGTTTTTGACAATTTATACTACCTTATACAACCTTTATAAAAAAATATGTAAATGTCCTATGATGTAGATCCATCACCGGACCAAAAAGAAAATGCTCAGCAGTCTATCAAGTCTGACTGCCAACTGCAGGCTCCACTGTTTGACAGTATTTACATAAATAAGGGACAGGGACACCTGGTGGCATCACCTGGTGGCTCCGTCCCCTTGTGACATCACCAACCGGTGCATGCTGGGTCGGTGATGTCACACAAGGGCCGGGAAACCTGGTGACATCACCAGGTGGCTCCACCCCTTACCTATATAAGAACTGTCAAACGGCGAAGCCTACAGTAGGCGGTCAGCTTTCATGGACAACAAAGCAATTTTTTTTCCTTTTTTTGGGTCCGGTGGTAGCGGCGAGTGGCGGATCTAAATTGGTGAATATTGTTTTTTTGTTTATTTTTATAAAGGAATTGTCAAAAACCTATCCAACGTTTTTTATTTAATTCTGACACTTTTTGGGGTGAATGGGTAGGGGTACAATGTACCCCATACTCATTCACATAGGGGAGAGGAACCCTGGTTAAAGGAGTTTTTTTTATTCAACTGTCAGCAGGGAAGCCCATTGACAGCTAATGACTCATCGGTTCTTAAAGACACGGCTGCCAGCTTCCCGGCCCTGCTCCTCAACAACCAACTATTCACTGCACCCTGATTGGGCAAAGCTTTCTCCCAATCAGTGCTCAGAATACACTGTACAGCGTGCAAGCATTGCAGGTAATTTGGCTGGGCGAACACCTTGCCAATTTGGGAGTTCACCGAACAGGCGAACAGGCAATGTCTAGGCCAAACTTTTCCTCGGCCTGAAGCATTCACCCCAACTCTACACACAACAAACAGCTTTTTTTTTCAATATTCCTTTATTGGAAATTTTCCTTTTAACATATAAAGAGTAAAACAGTGTATATGATATTGAAGCGGGTAGGGCCCACTTCCTTTGAAACGGGAATGCATGAGTATATATGTGTACATAGAAAAAAAGCAGGAACGGGTTGTATTGTACTTTTCAACAATAAGCAATGTAGGCTCAAAATACCATTAACCGTCTGCTCAGGGGGGTACCCTGAGGGGGGGGGGGGGGCATAGGCTGAGGAGAGAGGAAGGATATAGGGATATAAAAGGTAGGCCAGCTATTTCGTGCCAAGGATATAGCTAATCAATAGGATTTTGTTAGTAGATAGCCATAAAACCCGGATGACTCTATATGGTCCAGCTAAAGGTAAAATATAATAGATGGTGTGAGGAGGTCTGATAGTTAATTGAGGGTTAACTAGGCAGAAGGCTAGGTACTTAGTTGTGCTCTGGGGTATAATAACCAGAACTGCCATTGTCAGTGGAATTTATCAATATTCATATGCAGTGGCAGTGCATCCATAGTGGGCACAGGAGTGCTGCCCCCTCTCTCCTCCGCAGCCATCAATCAATAATACATAGCTTCATGCATTGCATGAAGCTATGTATTGTTGCCGCTGCCGCCCACTATTCAGATATCCGGCCCCCTGTTGAGCGCCGGCCATCTGAATAACAGCGGTGGGTGTGTTTTGGAAGTGCCTGATTAGAGCGAGATGGTTAATCAGAGGGCGCACAGGCTGTGCGTTCCCTGGTTAAACAGTTCTGCGTTAGGGAATCGCTTCCCTAACATTGCCCGGGTCTGGTTGAAGCGACATCGAGGAAGCGTGGAGAGGACGGCTGACCCGAGGAAGGTAAGTGTCGGGCTGGGGGGTTAACTGGCTGAATTGGGGGGCACAAACTTGCGGCAACTGGGGCCACAAACTGATAGAAATTGGGGGGACAAACTGGCTGCATTTGGGGGCACAAACTGGCTGCAATTAGGGGGAAAAACTGTCTGCATTTGGGGGCACCACCTGGCTGCATTTGAGGGGACAAACTGGCTGCATTTGAGGGAGCCACTGTTCATATGTATTTTGGCAAATAGGTATTCCATATGAGCATGATCATTGAGTATGAAATGGCCATACCAAGGGTGGGAGAGTCGGGCTATGGCCAGGTGAGCGGCAATGAGTATATGTGTAATTACAGTGTGAAATTTTGAGGGCCAGGCTGTGAGTCCTAAACCGAAGAGAGCCATCTGCGGGACAAGTACATTAGGAGTTTTTGGGTAACATCATGAATGAGAGTGGAAATGCTCCTCCAATATGGAGCAATGGAGGGGCTTCCCACCATATGTGGAGAATATGACCATCTATATCACAGTGTCTCCAGCATTTCCGTCAGCTTTTTCATTAGAGTAGAAACAGGTAGGAATCTGCAACAAAGTTTTTCCAAATCCTTTCAATGTACATAGTGCCCCCAAATTACCATAGGGCCCAAAGCAGAGCCACCCGTTAAGCCCCTGTGCTGCCCACAAATCAGGCTGAAAATCATCAGCGGCACGCAGCCAGTGCCACATCTGCTTCCCTTCCCAGTGTTTTAAAATGTACAGCACCCCTGTCTTCCCTTTAGACCCCATTCACACCTGGGCGTTTTGTAGCTTGTAGCCTGAAGCTACAAAACGCTGGAGGGGAAAAAATCAATTATTCTCAATGGAGATGGTTCACATCTCCACTACAAAACGCCTGAAGCCAGAAGTTCAAAAACGCCTGAAGCTCAAACAAGTTCTGGGACTTTTTTTTAGGCAGATTTGGGCGTTTTTTCTGTTTTTTAACATTGGTGACCCTAGACCTGTCCAAATTTGCGACAAAACGCGGTAAAAAAACGCCGCAAAAATCACGACAAAACGTGGTAAAAATGAGCCGCAAAATCGCGGCAAAACGCTACGCTCATGTGTGAATGCTGCCTTAGACGTGCACTTCTCCCTTCCTGCCACTGGGTGCTGCTTGTATATAAAAGTGAATTAGAATGTGATTTTATAACATCCCCAGTTTGCTCTTCCCGAGGCTGACTTCTTCATGTCCTGCTCCTCAAGGTATGTCACTGTTTGCTAATCTATATTGTAAATAGAAATTTTCTGTAGAGTGTGCCCAAAGTCTTTATAGTATTTGATGATTCACTGCAGGTCTGGTCAGTGTTTTAAAAAGTTCCTCTATTTTACTCATGGCATGGCATGGGGTCACAGCACCGTCTGTCCATTCTGCTTTAGCACCATGGGACCCCATGCCATGCCATGTGTAAAATAGAGGAACTCTTTAAATCACAGACCAGACCTGCAGTCCAGGCTGAGTAAGGCCTCAGAGCACATGGCATTACTGTCTGTATTTAACTGCTTGATGGGCTTATTTTGGGACTTGCTAGTTCACATGTATGTGTTTTGGCAGCCCACATTTGCGCAGGCACAGCAGCCCATTCATTTGAATGGGCCGCCATGCCTGCGTTTCCTGCAAAGAAAAGCGCATGCCTCATGTAATAGGCAGGGCACATGGCACACCTATGCCCATCAAGCACTGAAATACAGCACTGTCTGTCCATTCTGCTGTCTGCTGTGACTTATCTGCAGTTCCCGCACTGTCAAACTTGCTGCATTTTTAGACGTTTAGGTCACGCTTTTAAAAACACAGTGCGTTTATGTGTGCAAGAACTGCAGGTAAGTAGCATGGTGCAAAAGCAGAATGGATTTCAAGGCAACTGTATTTTTAAAATGCTGAATGTACCTTTTTTCTGCAGGAAACAAAGGCATGGCAGCCCATTCAAATCAATGGGCTGCTGTGCCTGCACAAATGAGGGCCACCAAAACACATAAATGTGAACCAGCCAGGCCCAAAATAAGCTGGAGGGGGGCATAATTTTTTTTTTTTTGCCCAGGGCCCAAACCATATTAAAGACGGCCCTGCAGAGGAGAATGTTTTTTGCTCAACAAAAGTGGGGTTGCTCTTTAAGATTTAAAGCGGAGCTCCACTCAAAAGTAGAACACCCGCTGATCGGAACCCTCCCCCCCTCCGGTGTCACATTTGACACCTTTCAGGGGGAGGGGGGTGCAGATACCTGTCTAAAGACAGGTATTTGCACCCACTTCCGGCCACACAGTCTCGGGCAGACTGCAGGCATGATGTCACCTCCCCACCCGTTGTGTTCTGGGAACATCGGCTCCCAGTACACAGCGGGAGCCAATCGGCAGGCGTATCGCGACTCACGCATGTGCCGTAGGGAACCGGGCAGTGAAGCCGGAGCGCTTCACTTCCTGGTTCCCTCACCGAGGGGGGGGGGTAGCAGAGTGATGAGCGATCGCTCGTCCTCTGCTGCGGACGGCGCTGGACTCCAGGAGAGGTAAGTGTCCTAATATTAAAAGTCAGTAGCTTCAGTATTTGTAGCTGCTGGCTTTTAATATTTTTTTTTGCAGCGGACATCCACTTTAAGGATAATGGCAAGTTTTTATGTGTGATGTGTTCCATTTTAAGGTTATATATTTTAATTATTTATACTTTTTTGGGTCCTATTGCTGTCTAAGGCATATAAAAAAAGTTATTTTCCAGCTAAGTGCAAACTACTGTGCCAATTTTATCACGTTTAAAACCAACAAACTGATCTGCCAGCACATTCTTCTACCTTGTGTCAAATGTTGGAATATATGAAAATAAACATGCTGCATTTTCCAATATGTCAGACGTGGAGCTAAGAGTGTCAATCTGACATCAGACTAAGTTTACCTTTCATCTTCCTTCAACTTCACAAATAGTGCCAAATCCAATAAATTCCATGCTGGATGGGTTTATACTGGGGAACTTGTTTACAAAGGTGTAAATAAAAGTCACCTGTAGTAGACATGGGGCAGGGGATGTCTGTGTGTACGTTGTACATGATGTGAGCATGGGGAACCTGAAGTTTTTAAAAGTTTGGAAGGAAAGGTGTGAGCGGCCTAATTCATGACTGTGCACATAGAACGTGATGAAGTCACTCACTATAATAGACCTGTTGCTGTTATATGAGCTGATAATCAGGACCTCAAGTAGAGCGCTGTATTTACACACTAGTAGATATGGGATAAATCATGGTGCTTTTATATAATGTGAAGGCTTATGAAACCTCAGGAATAAAGTTTGAAGGCCCCTAATTCATGACTGTGTATTGAATCCATTCAACACTTAACACTTACCTATATTCTGTGCAATGAAAAATGAATGCCAATCAGCATTGCCAAAATACCAGATTGAAATCTACTGGCACGACACCCAAAATTTACTAGCGCAGCCACATTTTTACTGGCATTTCACAAACGTTACTAAATTAAATTTTTAGGTGCAAATTTCAGTATTTAGGCTACAAACAAGTATGCTGGACAAATAGAAATGTGATTTAAGGTAGATATTAAGGTACAAAAACATATTTTTGTTATTTTCAATATAATAAAGGCAAATTATTTAGTCATATATCACCCCCTGCCTTCACCCCCCTCAGTGGTGCCACAATCTCCCCATGCCTCCAATCACCCCCTGCCTACATTGTCCCCCTCTGTGGTGCCACCATCACCCCCTGCCTCCATCGGATCCCCCTCTGCCACCATCACCTGATGTCCCTGTCGGCTGGGCTGTCCGTCCCCGACTCCCCTGTGAACTTTGTATTGCCTGGATGCAGCAGGCTCCTCCATTCCGCCGCCACCGCGTGCTGCTCAGCCTCCGAGTCCTGACTCCTGCTCCAGTGCTGTTCTCCTCCGACCTGCTGGTTGGTTACAGATTTAAAATGATGGCGCGCACACGCCCGGCGGGATGTCCTAATACATCACTCGCCGGTGCCGCGCGACACAGGCTCTTTGAAATCCACCCCCCGCCGGCCGAATACAGCATATGCTCGGCAAGCTCCAGAGCTGCGTATGTGCAGTTCCAAGCCGAACCGATCTCAGCTATTTTTACTGGCACATTCCCGCAACTATGGACATTTACGAACGGGGGAAAAAAGTGCCCGTTTTTACGGACTGTCCGTAAAAATACGGACGGTTGGCAACGCTGATGCCAATGTGTATGCACTGTGCTCAACAGCCTTATAAACGAAATAGCAGGGCTTTACTCCATTAAATTGTATTTATCGGCAGCCCAGATCATGGTATCAACCAAGAGAGAGCTCCAAAGGTATCATGATTAGGGGCGAGCTACCGGTTTGTCCTGAACACAAGTTTGGGTGTTCATCAGCACACTGGACTTTTAGCCCTTTCAGAAGTTGAACTTCATAAAGAGCAGTTGGTTTTTCTCCTGCTTTTAAATAAGACAGATTTTTTCTTTCACTGTCAATGGTTGGTTAAGAAAACGCTGCATCCTTACCAACCAGTGATGACACCCAGACCCATTCATTTAATGGCCAATAATAGTTAAAAAAAATAAGCTTGGGGTCTTCCCCATAATCCCTGCCAAGCCCTTCAGCAGTAATGCCAACCTATCAGATTGAAATTTACTGACAAACCACCCAAAATGTACAGGCACAGCCAAGTTTTTACTGGCATTTCCAAAAGTAAAAAAATTACAGTTTTAAGTGCAAATTTTGGAATTTAGGCTACAAACAAGTACAATATGCAATTAACAATATGATTTAAGATACATAATAATGCAAAAAACATATTTCTTATTTCATTTTCAATATAGTAAGTAAGTAGCTCAGGGACAGGACTCAGGAGGGCAAGAGATTGGATTTGTTCAGGCACACACCTATGAAACTGACTCTCACAGTGACAATGACAGCAGTGTGCAGCAGCACAGATCACCGACACAACATGTCCCCTCCTGAGTCACAGCGGCAGTCACTCTCCACGTCAGGTGATCCCTCCAGCCAATTTCAGTCTAAAAAGCACTGACAGCCCGCTCCCCGCCTGCCTTGCTCCCGACCCGCACTCGAGGCTCTGCCCGCTCTGCTTGAGACGCCGCCCTTTTGTTTATACTCAGCTGCCACACACTAGATTTGTCATTCGTGAACAAGCAGTCATTGGGAGAAAATGATGTATGAGGTTTTTTTTTCCTTCGGTGAGTTGGCAGGCATTGTGACTGTTGATTTGCATCACTTGGTGTGATTGACAGTGGATTTACATGTGTTTTTTTTACTTTTCACTTTAGTTGTGAACACGAAGGGGTACTCTACTCATTCACATTGGGAGCTGTATATGGGGGCCCCCTATTGGTAAAGGGGTTTTCCAGATTCTGATAAACCCCTGGCCAGAAGATACCCACAACCACTGAGACGCCGCCCATTTGTTTATACTCAGCTGCCACACACTAGATTTGTCATTCGTAAACAAGCAGTCATTGGGAGAAAATGATGTATGAGTTTTTTTTTCCTTCGGTGAGTTGGCAGGCATTGTGACTGTTGATTTGCATCACTTGGTGTGATTGACAATGGATTTACATGTGTTTTTTTTACTTTTCACTTTAGATGTGAACACGAAGGGGTACTCTACTCATTCACATTGGGAGCTGTATATGGGGGCCCCCTATTGGTAAAGGGGTCTTCCAGATTCTGATAAACCCCTGGCCAGCAGATACCTACAACCACTGGTCCAGGGTTGTGGGAAAGAGGCCCCTGTACTCATCATCATATGAACAGAACAGGGGACACCCCTGGAAAGGCAACACCTTCCCTTCTTCATGTCGAAGGCATGTGGCCTGGTATGGTTAAGGAGGGGGCTGCATGCTTGTCCTCCCCTTTCCTGACTTACCAAGTTGCATGTTTGGTTAAGGGTCTGGTGTAAATTTTTTGGTGGGGTTCCCATGCCGTTTATTTATTTTGTGAGGGTCTTCCATTAACATCTATGCCAGACCATAATCGGACATCCACAGACATTTGTTTTCAAACATATCAAAGCAGTGAAGCATCACCCGGTGAAAATAAAGGAAAAATAGGCTAAAATAAAAACCTAATGTGTCTGCCACATTTAAAGTAAAATTGAACCATAAAAAAAATGAATTTTCTAAAATGTACAGCATATTAGCACAGTATTACTGACTTACCTTACAAGTGATCCTCTCCAGAGCTGTAGTGTCACCATTCATGTCCATGGGTGCTTCCATTTTCTTCCGGTCTTCTTTCTTGTTCTGGACTCTTCGGCCACTTGACTAGCCAGGGCAAGATGAACGCCTGTGTAGGGTTAAGCCATACTAATTCACTTAGAGGGGCAGTTATATCTGGGGGCCCCTTCTTAATCAAGGAGGCTTCCAGATTCTAAATCCCCTGCCCCGAGATCCCAACAACCACTGGTCAGGGCTTTAGGAAAGAGGTCCATGCTCTCATTGACATGGGAACATGGTGCTTTGCCAGAGGCAAGTTACCCTCTATGTTGAGGGCATGTGGCCTGGCATGGTTCAAGAGAGAAACATACGTCCCCCTCCCCCCCCCCCCTTCATATTTTCCTGGCCAGCCAGGCTGCATGCTTGGATTAATGGCCAGAGGGAATGTCAGTCAAGCAGGTCTTCAACAGGAACGCAGGAGAAAGTCTCTTGTGATGTTAACACAGGCGAAGGCAAAGAGCAAATGAACTGGAAGGCTTTAAGTAGGCAGAGCTCACAAATTCTCACAATTTTTTTAGAGCTCTTATACGTACATATGCCTATATTCAATCAATGTCATGTGCCCACCAACATCCCTGTCCATTGTTTATATGTGCTATGGGATTGATAACAACCCAGCTTGCAGCTCATTAGATTAGAAAATAGTGTAAAGTCAAATAGAGCAGTTTCGCTACATGTGTTGCTTGGCAAACTTCAAAGAAGTTTGGATATTGAACCTGAATGTTGCTTGGCAAACTTCAAAGAAGTTTGGATATTGAACCTGCACCCTGTTGAAATCAATGGAATATGAATCAGCCAAATTAAACTTGCCCATATTTTGAGCTAATAGGCAAGGGGGTTTTCCATGTGCAAAAAATAGGAAGGTCCCCCTTAAATTCCACACTATACTCTTAATTCGAACATGCAGCCTGGCTGGTGAGGAAAGGGGAGTGAGCGTGTACCCCACTCCTGAACTGTTTGGATCAGACCAATCTTCTGCTGAGTATCTGCCCCCTTCCTGATTAAACCTGTGTAGTTAGTTGCATGCAACAAGAAGAAACCACACTGGAGCGGTGCTTAAGGTTTGTGTTACTCCTTTATTTGCTTCTCGGATGCATGAGGTTTTTGTCAGGCATGGGCTCAGCCCTTTCTGCTCTGTGCTGGAAGCTCAGCTGTCAGCTAATTGCCAGCTCCCATCTCTCCACAGTGATCCACCTGTTGATGATCCTGCTCGTCAGCTCTGCCTACTTAAAGCCTTCCAGTTCATTTGCTCTTTGCCTTCGCCTGTGTTAACATCACAAGAGACTTTCTCCTGCGTTCCTGTTGAAGACCTGCTTGACTGACGTTCCCTCTGGCTACAGATCCTGCTTGCTTTATCGCTGGCTCTTGGACAATGGCTTGGCCAACTACCTGAGCCGGTTACTGAACTCTTCTGAACTTCTGTCTCGGTCTGATTCATGGTTTCTGACAGTTTTATAGACAAACCACTAAGGCGGTGAGCATATGTATCATTAGCATAATGTTATCTAGGAATTATTCGTTTCTGATTGGTTGTGTCCATGAAAGGTGAACTTCCTCCAGGATCTGGGCGTCAATATGTTGAGTGTAGCCTTAGGTGAAGGCGCCATCTTGGTTTCACATTCTTAATTCGATGGGAGGGGTGGTCCTGGAGAGGCTATGATGCTGAAATCACCTGTTGTTATGGAAAAGCAGACAGAGAAGAAAGCTGCCTGGTATGCAAGCTGAGCCAGGAATGTAAAAAAGTTGATAAGAGGCTGCTACTATACTGAAACAAGATATCTCACACAGGCAGTGAGAGAAGTTGTTGACGGTCAGTTTTTAGTAAGCAATAAGAAAGCATATTGTTATATGCAAAAATATAGGCTTTGTGGTATAAAAAGAATGCATAGAAAATGGTCATTTTACCTGATCCATCAAAGAACCATGCCCCTCCTGAACCATACAAGGCCACATGCCCTCAACATGGGCATACCTTGCCAGGTGGGTGAAGCCTAGTACACACGCATGGTTTTCTCTGCAAACAAGTTGCTGGGAGAGCTTTTTTCTGCCTGGAATTTCAACTAGAAAAATAGAGAACCTGCTCTCTATTTTCTCGTCGTGATTTCCCCGCGAAAAACCAGAGTATCTGTATACTTACCTGCCTCCATGGAAGCCCGCACATGCTCGATGAGACTTTGGCGCTTGCGCAGTAGCTTCCAAGACATAGTGTAGGATGTAGCAAGATGCTCGTCATAGTGAGTGAGTGAGTGAAAAACGTATATAGCGCAACACATGTGAACTGAATCGCCTCAGGGCACTTGGTATCCATTCCCTACTGTATTTAGCCTTCAGAATAGATGTGTTTTGAGTTTTTTTCTGAAGGCCTGGTGATTCACTTCCGTTCGAATGCTGGTTGGTAGCACGTTCCACAGTCTAGGTCCTTGGACTGCAAATCGTTGTTCTCTTTTGGACTTGTATCTGGCCTTGGGTATCTGGAGTAGTTTTTGGTTGGTGGAGCGGAGAACGCGATCGGGGTTGTGAGATTTAAATTTTTCACATAGATATTGGGGGGCACTTGCTTGAACACACTTATGTGTCAGACAAAGTGTTTTAAACGTAATTCTGTTTTTTTACTGGCAACCAGTGAAGGGAATCTCAGGGAGGCTGATATTGATTCCCAGGGTTTTTTTCCAGTCACAAGTCGTGCCGCCGTATTTTGAACGACTTGTAGACGAGCGATTTGGTACTTTGGGAGACCGATGTAAAGGGCGTTTGCATAGTCGAGTTTGGAGTTGATTAACGTTCCCACCACGACTGCTGTGTCCTCTTTCGGGATAAGGGGAATGAGTCTACGTAGCATGCGCAGCAGATGGTGGGATCCGCTGACTACTGAACTTATTTGTGCATCCATTGTCATGTTGGAGTCAAAAGTGACTCCAAGACTTTTGACTTTGGAGCTTGGGACGATGGTTTGTCCCAGAATGGGCGGGGGTGTCCATGTTGTTGTGGGAAGTCTCTTACTGTTGATTTCGAACAGAAAAAGTTCTGTTTTTGAGCCATTGAGTTTAAGGTAACTCTCCGTAATCCAAATTTCTATCAAAGAAAGGCATTTCTCTAGTCCGAGATAATGATCCTCAATAGTCAATGATGTCACCGCGTTCTTGCCATTCAAAAAAACAGCATTTCTTTTGAATGGCCCGTGTGTACACTCGGTGAGCAAGAAAGCGTGCCAGGAATCTCGTCAGGAAAAACAACGTTTTTTTTTCCTGACGAGATTCCCGCCGTGTGTACAGGGCTTGAAGCCAAGGTTTGACTAGGACACCAGAGTTCATCTCTACCTGCAAGAATTACAATGTACAGAATAGAGCTGACCACGTAGAAGCCCTAACATCTGTGTACACATTCCTAGCTCTTAGCAGCGTGGGAACACCCTGACCAGTAATTATTTCTTCTTTGATTGCATGGCGGTTATGTTTTGTTGTCATTGTTGATGCAAATTGCGCTTAATGCGGTTTTCATATTGTCACCTGTAAGTTATTTTCAACGCTTTGGCTTGAAATCTGAATTCAACAGGAGAGGAGCACAAAGTTCTCATGTGTGATTTAGCCCTTGCAGCTTACAACAATAAAACATTCTATACCATAGATAGTGGATTGTTAGAATCGGTGGTGTCAGATTCAGCCAGTTTCTTCTTAGCTGCAGGAATCCCTTGAGTGCTTTCTGTTTTCAAAGTGACCCATAGACAGCTGGACAAAACAATGCTATTTCCCCAGGTGAATGATTTGAAACTCTCTCACCTGTTCCATTGTCCTGAACATTAGCCACTGAACATTCTATATTTCCAACAAAGGATGGAACTAATGAGTTGGGTAGGTGAGCTCCCAGCTACATTTGATACCCATGATAAACTGTGAATACGAAATAAATACAGCTTTTCTTTTGCCCAAGGACCTTTAAGTGGGTTATTTATGGCCTGCTATTCATTTTGCAAGCACAGAAAATAGATACTCAAAAATGCTTGCAGTTGTGTTTCTTCTTCAATGAACCTTAAAAACTGTAAGTGGAGAAATGCGGTTATGGTCATTTGTTCTCTTCTATTGTTGCTATTCATTCAGCAAAAGGATGGGCACATAAAACTTTACATTTTAATTATAAAAATTATAGAATGCTAGTATGATGAATAAAAAGCATTTTTTTTTAATTCTGTCTCAAAATGAATTTCTAGCAATTTATTTTTTTCTTAGCCCCATTTCATAAGGGCGTTCAATCTGTCGTTTTTTTTTTTTTTATCCCTCTTTTTGTGGATAGAAATTAGACAGTAATGTGTTTCATTGGGCATGCCGATCTACAGGGTGGGCCATTTATATGGATACACCTTAATAAAATGGGAATGGTTGGTGATATTAACTTCCTGTTTGTGGCACATTAGTATATGTGAGGGGGGAAACTTTTCAAGATGGGTGGTGACCATGGCGGCCATTTTGAAGTCGGCCATTTTGAATCCAACTTTTGTTTTTTCAATAGTAAGAGGGTCATGTGACACATCAAACTTATTGGGAATTTCACAAGAAAAACAATGGTGTGCTTGGTTTTAACGTAACTTTATTCTTTCATAAGTTATTTACAAGTTTCTGACCACTTATAAAATGTGTTCAATGTGCTCTCCAGTGACATGCGGCGAGTGCTACGCTGTGGGCTCTTGCTGAATGAAGCTAGGACAGCCACTGATGTTTCCTTTCACACTGGATAGGCATATAGCGGAGCGTTAAAATCATGGTAAAATAGCGGTGTTTTACCGCGATTTTAACGCTCCGCTGTAGGCGTATCCAGTGTGAAAGGGGTCTAATGAAGAAACATCAGTGGCTGTCCTAGCTTCATTCAACAAGAGCCCACATTGTAGCACTCGCCGCATGTCACTGGAGAGCACATTGAACACATTTTATAAGTGGTCAGAAACTTGTAAATAACTTGAAAGAATACAGTTACGTTAAAACCAAGCACACCATTGTTTTTCTTGTGAAATTCCCAATATGGTTGATGTGTCACGTGACCCTCTTCCTATTGAAAAAACAAAAGTTGGATTCAAAATGGCTGACTTCAAAATGGCCGTCATGGTCACCACCCATCTTGAAAAGTTTCCCCCCTCACATATACTAATGTGCCACAAACAGGAAGTTAATATCACCAACCATTCCCATTTTATTAAGGTGTATCCATATAAATGGCCCACCCTGTATATTAATCAGTAGAGATGGGCACAGGCATGTTCGGATCCTAGTCCCAACCCACCTGAGCAATCCTGCCAGGAAGCCGTTAATTGCACACCGCCAATCATGAGCAGCCTAGTCAGGGTGTTTGTATGTGCAGCTGTGGGCCCAAACAAAATTGATGTCCTTTTTTTTCCACAAATAGAGCTTTCTTTTGGTGGTATTTGATCGCCTCTGTGCTTTTTTTTTTTTTTTCTTGCGCTATATACAAAAAAAAGACCAACAATATTTTTTTGCTTTCTGCTATAATACATATCCAATAATAATAATAATAATAATAATAATAATAATAATAATAATAATAATAATAAAAAAAAAATGTCTTTATAAATTTAGGCAAATATGTATTCTTCTTCATATTTTTGATAAACAAAAATCCCAATAAGCGTATATTGATTGGTTTGTGCAAAAGTTATATATAATATGGGATAGATTAAAGGAGTTGTAAAGAAAAAAAAATCTTCACCTTAATTCAATCTATGCATTAAGGTGAAAAAACATCTGATGATGCTGGCCCCCTACTGAGCCCCCGTTTTACTTACCTGACCCCTCGAAAGTCCCGCGCTAGGTCCCGAGATCCTCTTCGCCGCTCAGCCTGGCCGCTGATTGGCTAGAGCGGATGGATTGAGAGCAGCGCAGCCATTGGCTGGCACTGCTGTCAATCACATCCAGTGATGCGGCGTGCCGAGGGACCCCAGAAGACGTGGATCAGGGCCACTCTGTGCAAAATGAACTGCACAGTGGAGGTAAGTATAACATGTTTGTTATTTTAAAGAAAAAAAAATTCCTATAGTAACCCTTTAAGGGACTTTTTTTTTTTTTACTGGTAATGGTGATCAGCAATTTTTTAGCGGGACTGCGACATTGCAACGGACAAATCTGACATTGATTGACACTTTTTGGGGAGCATTAACATCAATACAGTGATCAGTGCAATAAAAATGCACTGATTACTGTATAAATGGCAGTGGCAGGGAAGGGGTTAACACTAGGGGGCAACCAAAGTGTTACATGTTCCCTAGAGAGTGCTTACTTACTTATGGGACAGTGTTACACTGAAGGAAAAGAGAGATCCATGATTCAGCTTAGCTGACTCACAAGATCTCTATTTCCCTTCCTGACAGCTGTTTGCCTTGTTTACACAAGCAGACGGCTGATCCGTCTCTCCTGTGAACAATCGGCGGGTCGTGGCGGCTATCACAGACCTGCTTTTTGGCTCCGTGCCCCCCTAAACCGCATGCACAAAATCATGTACAGGTACATGATTTTGTGCAGTCGGGCTGCCCTGCCACAGTAAATGTACGTAGGGCGGTCAGGATTTGGTTAAAGTGAATAACTCAACACCAAGTTCACTATATTGACTCCTTATATATTTATACATGGTGATCATATCCCCCCTTAAAGGGGTTGTAAACCCTCATGTTTTTTCATCTTAATGCATCATATGCATTAAGGTAAAAAAAACTTCTGTCACTGACCGTCCCCCCAGCTCCCCTCCGTTTTACTCAACTGAGCCCTGTATTCCCCCGCCAGAGATGCGCTCTTCCTCTCTGCCCGGGGGTTCTCGGCTCCTGATTGGATAGATTGATAGCAGCGCAGCCATTGACTCCCGCTGCTGTCAATCAAGTCCAATGACGCGGGCAGCGAGGGGCGGGGCTGAGTCCTACATTCGGCGTCTATGGACGCCGAATGCTGGACTCGGGAGTGCGCCCACAAGGTAACACCTCGGGAGAGCGCTTCTCCTAGGGAGGAGGAGCTACCAGCGCTGCCGGGGGACCCCAGAAGTCGAGGATTGGGGCCACTCTGTGCAAAACGAACTGCAGAGTGGAGGTACGTATGATATGTTTGTTATTAAAAAAAAAACAAAGCCGAGACGCGTCCGAGAAACTCGACGGGCAAAACACATCGTTTTGCTCGTCGAGTTTCTTGTGAAGCCGCCGAGGATCTCGGTGAGCCAAATTTCCTCATTGAACAATGAGGAAATAACATGTTCTCTATTTGGCACGACGAGATTCTCGTCGGTTTCCTCGGCCGAAAGTGTATACACGGCCGGGTTTCTCGGCAGAATACAGCTCCGACCGAGTTTCTGGCTGAATTCTGCCGAGAAACTCGGTCGTGTGTACGGGGCCTCACAAATGACTTTAATCTCCTCTTCTCAATAAATTCTGTTCCTCTAATCTTTCCTCATAGCTGAGCTCCTCCATGCCTCTTATCAGTTTGGTTGCCCTTCTCTGCACTTTCTCCAGTTCCCCGATATCCTTTTTGAGAACTGGAGCCCAAAACTGCACTGCATATTCCAGATCTTACCTGTGGATCTGTGAGTGTTTGTTTTCAAGGTGCATTTGTATTGTGTGGTCACTAAAATTGAATGTATGTTTGCCGTGTCACTGCCTTCCCTAATATGCATTTAGAGTGAAGTATCGCAAGTCATGTAACAGTTGTGAACATCGCTAGAAGGTGGAAGATATGCAACAGACACGCGGTTCCCTTATCACACAATCATCTATGTCTCTGTCTAGCTCAGTGGATGACATATGTTTCTTTTAGTTTGTATTGGTGTTCTGCTTTCCCAGAAAATTATATATTGATTTTCCCTGATCCCAGGATCAGATATATCAAATTAAGATAATTTCAGAGCACGGACAATGTTGTTTGACAACTAGTACGTATATAGCTGTGGGGTCACCTCTTGGTTAGAGGATACAGGTTTTTAAAGAGTGATAACATATTTAGCAATACATTACCGTGTGATAGCGTATTCTGAAGGCGGTTTATATCAGAAAAAGGAGGGAGGTGTTGTCGGTAACTAGATTAGGTGTATTGATTAGGGATATATTGCCATTTATGTATTTTGTAGTTCAGCCTGAATCTGAAAAGTAATTGTTGCCCAAAGCAGCCAATCAGGATCCTGTTTTATTTTTTTAACTTGGACTGAATTTCTATGGCAGCCCAAAGAGACGGTGCAAATGTCTGTCTTGCAACCCTTTTTCCCCTGAAAATTTGCACAATTCCTTCATCAACACAGACCGTGTTGACAGGGGGGGGTGTGGAAGCAGGCGAGGGAAGTCGTCTCCGCCAGGCCAGGAAAAGACAGTGATCACCGCTAACGACTATAGCTAACGGCCAAGATTCTAACTATGTATGGCCAGCCTCTGATTTTTTTTTATGTAGCACGCTTTTTACACATCAGTCCTATTATCATGTGAGTTGATGGCCATGTGCTTTCGAATTTTCCATCCAGCCTCTTTTATAATTACTCAATATCGCCATGTAGCATAGCCAGTAATTGTCCCTAGTTTGGAGACTGCCTATTCACACTTTTATTTTTATTGATACATGTCCCCCCAGAGCAGTACCCAGACCTCTATAACCCCTATAACCTATAAAATTCCCCTCTTAGCACAAACCCCCCAAAATTCCCCCTCCTAGCACAAATCTTCTTCCCCATCCTCCTCCACAAATCCACCCAAATCACTACTCATAGCACACCTGCTCAAAATCTCCCCTTCTTGAACAATTCTTATCCACTGCCGCCTCTCAAAATCCCCCTCCTAAGAGGCCTGGTTGCATGCTTCGATTAGGATCTGGGTGGATCCTGGGTGGATCCTTGAGAAAGGCCCCAGTAAAAAAAATTGTGGGGCCCCCATTAAAATTCATACCAAACCTGAAAGTCCTGGTATGAATGAGGTGGTCCCCCATTGTATATTAAACCCTCATCTAGGGTAAAAGTCTGTATTAGTTGAAGGGAATCCCTGGCCTCTGTTAGAAACCAAAGGAAGTGGTCTGGGACTCCCTTCACTAAACCAGATCCTTTTTTCTCTGTGCTTTGCCACAGGGTCCCTCATGGCAAGATATCCCCTATGACAGGGGTTGACAAATTTGCTTGGAATCTAGGAGCCAGCTAAAAAAGTTAGGAGCCAGAAAACGCGCCCCGTCCCGACAAGCTTGCACGCAGAAGCGAACACATACGTGAGCAGCGACCGCATATGTAAACAGTGTTCAAACCACACGTGAGGTATCGCCGCGATTGGTAGAGCGAGAGCAATAATTCTAGCCCTAGACCTCCTCTGTAACTCAAAACATGCAACCTGTAGAATGTTTGAAACTTTGCCTATGGAGATTTTAAAGGGTAAAAGTTTGTCGGCATTCCACGAGCGGACGTAATTTTGAAGCGTGACATGTTGGGTATGAATTTACTTGGCGTAAAATTATCTTTCATAATATTAAAAAAATGGGGATAACTTTACTGTTGTCTTATTTTTTTAATAAAAAAAAGTGTAATTTTTTCCCAAAAAAGTGCGCTTGTAAGACCGCTGTGCAAATACGTCGTGACAGAAAGTATTGCAACGATCGCCATTTTATTCTCTAGGGTGTTAGGATAAAAAATATATATAATGTTTGGGGGTTCTAATTAGAGGGAAGAAGATGGCAGTGAAAATAGTGAAAAATTACATTAGAATTGCTGTTTAACTTGTAATGCTTAACTTGTAATACCAACGGCCACCACCAGATGGCGCCAGCTTACACATCTGGTGGTAACAACTTATAATACCAACGGCTCACCACCAGATGGTGCCCCCCTTCCAAGCCAAGTCGCCAGGACCCTATTTCTAGTCGCCATGGCGACCTGGCGCCCGGGATTTGTCGAGCCCTGCCCTATGACTTGGCATGGTTTGGATGGGGCACATGCTCATTGTCACTGCCAGTCTACTGTCCTTTAGACTTTAGCAGGGCCATATTGTGGCCAATGGGGGTAGAAAATGTCCTGGGCCTAGCATCAGAGAAAAAAAATGTGGCCTCAGGATTGGTGTCAGTGGTAGGAATAATGCCCTTTTGTTGGTGTCAGTGGGAGGAATAGTGCCCCATTTCTGGTGTCAGTGGGAAGAATAGTACCTCATATCATTGGGAGGAATACCAACCCAAGGGCTGGCCTAGGACCACATCTTGCCCTAGGGCCACAGTTTAAAGACCCCCGGCCTAGACAAATGATGTGCATAGCAATCACTGGGCCACCTGATATATGCATGTCACATATCCCAGGAGGCCTTGAGTCTTCCATTCAGCTAGTAGGAGGAGGGCGGGCTTAGTGTTGCGTCATAGCAAGGTCCCGCCAGATGGACTTCAAAGAGCAGGTGGGCCTCTCAATGACATCACAAGTAAGATGGTGGCGCAGGACAGAGTTGTTTCTGGTCACAGAAGTCTGTCAGAGGGACAATGTTGGATCCGGTGGCTGGGTGAGTACCCATACTGTGCCTAGAACACCACCAGGTAAGCAGAGGTATAGAAACAAAACGGAAGCGGGAGTAATCTGAAGTTCCTTTTTAGCAACCACTGACATAGAAAAGCTGCCATACATAATAACCATAGTCAAGGCCGGGACAAGGGGCGCAATGGCTTATTGCAGGGATGTGGGAACCCTAAACCCTAACCCTAAGGGAAAGGGTTCAATTTGGCATCTTTGCCCTGGGCACCGGATGGCCTTGTCCCGACATTGGCCATAGTGATACCACTATCATACATGACATTCAGGTCCACCCAATAAGGTAAAGGTTTAGGTGTTTGTCTGAACACCAGAACAACCAAGGTCCAGTCCAAACTTGTGTTTTCATCCCTACTCTGTATTATTGTACGCAATTTACATCAATCAATCATCTTCATCAATCAAGCAATTTGCCAATCATCTAACCGCACATAACAAACACGATTATGATGTTTTTATTGGTGCAATTAAAGGAAAAGACACAACCTTTATTGGCTAGCTCCTGTAGTTGTACATTACACATTACTCTTTTATGACCGCGTTGTAGGATATGACTTCTCTTGCATGGATAGCATAATGATGTCACCTTAGATAATGTTGCTTGTGAGTCATAAGCAAGCCGATCTCCCTGAATTACTTTTAGCAAACGCAAAAGGTGCTTTAATAGGTTGTTCCATCGTAACTGACTTCATGTAAGCCTTGTACCGTACATGATCAATATTTGTGATGTGTTATCTGAACTGGTAATTCTACACCATACATGCTGCGTTATTTCTAAATGCTAAATTACATTTTCATGACAGCGAGCTCCTGCTGTCATCTGTATCGCTATGTTTTACAGTAGATCATGCTTACTACAATATGTAATATATAAAGATTGTAATTTACAGTGTCAGTGACCATTTTTAACCACTTCAGCCCCGGACCATTTGGCTGCCCAAAAACCAGAGCACTTTTTGCGATTCGGCACTGTGTCGCTTTAACTGACAATTGCGTGGTCGTGCGACGTGGCTCCCAAACAAAATTTACGTCCTTTTTTCCCACAAATAGAGCTTTCTTTTGGTGGCATTTGATCAGTTCTGTGATTTTAAATTTTTGTGCTGTAAACAAAAATAGAGCGACAATTTTGAAAAAAAAACAATATTTTTTACTTTTTGCTATAATAAATATCCCCCAAAAATATATACAGTACAGACCAAAAGTTTGGACACACCTTCTCATTCAAAGAGTTTTCTTTATTTTCATGACTATGAAAATTGTAGATTCACACTGAAGGCATCAAACCTATGAATTAACACATGTGGAATTATACATAACAAAAAAGTGTGAAACAATTGAAAATATATTTCATATTCTAGGTTCTTCCACCTTTTGCAGCAGACACATCTCTAGAACTGGTAAGAGGAGACTGTGTGAATCAGGCCTTCATGGTAGAATATCTGCTAGGAAACCACTGCTAAAGAAAGGCAACACGCAGAAGAGACTTGTTTGGGCTAAAGAACACAAGGGATGGACATTAGACCAGTGGAAATCTGTGCTTTGGTCTGATGAGTCCAAACTGAGATCTTTGGTTCCAACCCCCGTGTCTTTGTGCAACGCAGAAAAGGTGAACGGATGGACTCTACATGCCTGGTTCCCACCGTGAAGCATGGAGGAGGAGGTGTGATGGTGTGGGGGTGCTTTGCTGGTGACACTGTTGGGGATTTATTCAAAATTGAAGGCATACTGAACCAGCATGGCTACCACAGCATCTTGCAGCGGCATGCTATTCCATCCGGTTTGCGTTTAGTTGGACCATCATTTATTTTTGAACAGGACAATGACCCCAAACACACCTCCAGGCTGTGTAAGGGCTATTTGACCAAGAAGGAGAGTGATGGGGTGCTGCGCCAGGTGACTACCTCTTGAAGCTCATCAAGAGAATGCCAAGAGTGTGCCAAGCAGTAATCAAAGCAAAAGGTGGCTACTTTGAAGAACCTAGAATATGAAATATATTTTCAGTTGTTTCACACTTTTTTGTTATGTATAATTCCACATGTGTTCATTCATAGTTTTGATGCCTTCAGTGTGAATCTACAATTTTCATAGTCATGAAAATAATGAAAACTCTTTGAAAGAGAAGGTGTGTCCAAACTTTTGGTCTGTACTGTATATATAAAAAAAAATCCTCAGTTTAGGCCGTATTCTTCTACATATTTTTGGTAAAAAAAAACTGCAATAAATGTTTATTGATTGGTTTGTGCAAAAGTTATAGGGGATAGTTTTATGGCATTTTTATTAATATTTTTTTTTTACTAGTAATGGCGGCGATCAGTGATTTTTATTATGACTGCAACATTATGGCGGACACATCGGACACTTTTGACACTATTTTGGGACCATTGTCATTTATACAGCGATCAGTGCTATAAAAATGCACTGATTACTCTGTAAATGACACTGGCAGGGAAGGGGTTAACCACTAGGGGGCGAGGAAGGAGTTAAGTGTGTCCTATGGAGTGATTCTAACTGTGTGGGGGCTGGGCTACCTGTGACACAACACTGATCACTGCTCCCGATGAGAGGGAGCAGAAGATCAGTGTCCTGTCACTAGGCAGAACAGAGAAATGCCTTGTTTACACAGGCATCCCCCCGTTCTGCAGCTCTGTGACACGATCGCGGGACACCGGCAGACATCGAGTCCGCAGGTCCAGCGGGCGAGGTCATGGAGCTCGCGGCAGGGGCGCACGCCCTCACGGCACAAAATTCAAAGCAACGTATATACACCTTGCTTTGCGCAGCCGTGCCATTCTGACGACGTAATAGTGCGTGACATGGTCAGCAGGCGGCTAATTTAGAGCCTCAGTGACCATTTTTAATGAGAATTAGACACCATCTACCCTTGTGGCACCCCTGCCCCTTCCTGCACTTCAAAGGTAATACACCTAAATTCTTGGGGTATCGGGATAAGCTTTAATTATTATACAGGATTTATATGGAGTTTGTGCAGTGCTTTACAACATGAGGGCAGAGCTTACAATCTAAAAGGCAGGGTCATGTGATACAAAAGGTAACAACTGTGGGGGATAAGTTGATGGAGAAAATAAAAGTACAGTTTTTTGGTGGAGGCAGGATAGGCTTTTCTGAAGAGAAATATTTTCAGGGATCGTCTACAAGTGGAAAGAGCAGGAGATAGTTGGACAGATTGGGTAGGAAATTCCAGAGGATGGGAGAGGCTTAAGAGAAGTCCTGGATGCAAACATGGGAGGAGATCAAAGGGAGCTGAAGAGCAGAAGGTCTTGGGAGGAACGAAGAAAACGATTTTGTTGGTATTTTGAGACTAGGTTAGTTATTGAGCTAGTGGAAGAGTTGTGGGTGGCTTTGTGAGTTATTGGTATTTAGAATTTAATTTGTTGGGTGAGTGGCAGCCAATAGAGGATCGACAGAGAGGGGTAGCAGACACTGAGTAGTTTGTAAGGTGGATGAGTCTGGTAGCAGCATTCATGAAGGACTGAATACGGGATAGCTTATGTAAAGGTAAGCCAATGAGGAGTAGTTACAGTAGTTGAGGTGAGACATAACCAGGGAATGGATTAGGAGCTTTGTGGTGTCCTTGGTTAGGAAGGGGCGTATTTTGGAGATGTTGCATGGGTTGAGGCAGCAAGCTTTTGAAAGTGATTGGATGTGGGGCCAAAAGGAGAGTTCAGAGTCCAGGATTACACCTAGCACCCTGGCATGTGGAGATGGGTTGATGGTTGTGCCATTGATCCTGACAGAGAAGTCAGGGGAAGAGGCATGTGGGGGAGGAAATATTTAATGTTATTAAACTAACCCTTACGGTCCCACAGCAGGGACCTTTCACATGTTCTGCAGCTGGCCCCATTCCTGACATCTCCCCCCCCCCCCAATGTGGTGGAATGCCAGGGCCCAGTCACAAGTGCAACTTTTGCGACCCTGGTAGTTCCTCCACCTCCCACCAGCTTTAACAGTCAGTTGAAACTAGAAGTTTGGCAGGACAGCGAAGCAACTAGCATGTGCGAAAAAGAAAGTTCAGCAATGGCACCCTCCGTGTTCCTCTCATTGTAGGTTTCCTTTAAATCTATCAAGCCATATTGCTTTACAAAAAAAGAAAAAAAAATGCTTCATAAAAGTAAACTAAGTTCACAGCAGTGAATACTCCGACATCAGTCAAAAATGTCATCTTTTTGAGAATTAAGTAAATAGTAGGCTTTAACAATTGACAGAGTGAAGAAGAGAAGTCGGTGTCTTTAGATGTAATATTATAAGAACGAGAGGCACCAGCCATGATTTGGGATAATGCCACTTCATTGTAAAGAGAACTTAATAACTGTTTACTTGGCTGCACTTGGGTATTCATGTGGTTGATACAATGTATGGTAACAGTTCTCTTATAAAGTTTATGGGAATATTTAACCACTTCAGGGATGTTCTTCTTGTGCTGTCTAGAGAAAGTTTGTATAGAGACCTCTGAGTTTTGTACTACAAGTTAAAGCCAACCATAGATAGAAAGATTGTTCCTCAAAGTAGAACTATAGTCAAAGCTTTTTACCTAAAAACTTTGTATAGAGTAAGGCAGAGTTATAACTACTGTTAGTTATGTGTCCCCATTAGGGAGATTTATGTTCACCTCCTGTCCCATAGCCAAAACAGGAAGTGAGAGGGAATCCCTGCAAATTAAGGGGCCCGCCAAGTCTCCGGAACTAGTGTCCCCATTAGAAGATTTCCCCTCTATTACTTTTTTGGGGGCAACCCAAAATGTGCGTTTTTTTTTTTTTACTTTCACTTTCAATGAAAATGCCAAACAGGACTAATAGAGAGAGTGAATCGGGAACACAGACAGCAATAAAAACCTGACAGGGGTTTTAATCCCCTTCTACTCTATCCAAAAATTTAAAAAAAAACATTGTGCCTTTAGTAATACTTTGAAAGAGAAGTACCGTATTTATCGGGGTATTGCGCGCTCCGGCGTATAGCGCGCACCCCTAATGTGGACCCGCATTCCTGTAAAAAAAAAAACATTTTAGTACTTACAGTTTTGGTGTCTTGCGCAGCGTCCATCGGCGACCTCGTCGGGTCCGGCGTCCGTCTGCGGCTTCGGTGGTGTCCTCCTCGTCGGGTCCGGCATCCTTCTGCGGCCATCGTGGTGTCCTCCCCACTCGATCCCCGCCTCCCGCGCTGAGTTTGAACCACTGCGCCGGCATATACCGAGCGCAGTACACTCGGGTATAGTGGGGCAGGCTCAGCTCCTCTCGCATAAAGGACGTACAGGATGCATAGAACGTGACCGCGAGAGGAATCATACTTGGGTGGATGCAGCATCGGTCCAATGTTGCATCTGTCCCCCTCCGGCTCTAGGAATGGTAACCGAGGGATCAAACACAGCTGATTGCTTGGTTCTCATAGCTCCACAAGCAGAGAGCTTATGACTGTCAGACTTCTGCTCACCCCTGTGCTCACTGGAGCACTGGGCTGTGGAGGGGGCAGGAGCGGCCGGCTTATCCTCTCAGCAGCTCACTGAGAGGCTGGGTCGGTGCTGGTCCAGGCATGTGGACAGATCCTGACCATATAGTCGCAATCTTTCCCAAGCCTGGACTGACTCTGTGACGTCAGCAGCAGACAGTGTACTTCAGCATGCTTCTCCTTTAAGTAAAGCACAAGTAAAGTGGTTCTAAAGCTTGAAGGTTCTCCCTTCTTATTGGCTGAGACACAACAGTGGAAGCCATTGGCTCCTACTGCTGTTGATCGAAGCCAGTGAGGAGGTAGTGGTTGAGGGGGCTGAGCCCTGCTGCATTTATCTTATGGGCACACAGAGTGAGGCTTACATGCATGCTCCCATAGCAAGCGCCTTGTAGGGTGCCCACGTGTCCCGGATTGCCTGGGACTGTCCCGCATTTGACATGTCTGTCCTGGGTCCCGGGCACCTTCATTCTGGGACAATACAATGTCCCGGAATGAAATAAAGGACACAGCCACTCCTTACTAATAACACATTTCCGGAATTGGCTGTTAGGGCCAGCGCTGCCTGGCATCTTGCAACCAGTGACAATTTACTCTCAGACAGTGAGGCCGGGAGCGAGGCCTGCCCCTAGTGCAGCACTGCTGTCCCCACCCACCTTGGCACCTCCTCCTTCTCCGGCACCCAGAGAAGAGCAGCAGGGACTGGTGTGATCTTCACTCTCCAGATAGTGATGCCACTCCTTTCCTTCTATGCATGTGGCTCATGCAAAGGGAGTGACAGCAGCACTGCATCTGGTGGCAGGCTATGGGTGGCAAGCGGCACTGACTGCATCTGGGGGCAAGTGGCACATTCACCTGACAAATAACCAGCCGCAAAATTCCCCATCAACCCCGAGACTACATTCCCCCCCTCATCTTTTTTTGGGGAAGGTGAGAGAGGGGGTGTGTCCCTGAATGGCAGTTTGGAAATGTGGTCACCCTAGCGCCTTGGTATGGCATCACTTAGTGGGTGGAAGGAGCCAGGAGCGCCAGCGGGGGACCTACGAAAATAAATATCAGGGCTGAGGGTGTATTCCCTTTTCCTGTCCCATAGCCAAAACAGGAATAGAGAGGACATTTCTGCAAATTAAGAGAATCCTTCTTGACCCCCAATGTGACCAGTGTCCCTATTAGAAGATTCCCCCTCTATTACTTTTTTGGGGACAACCCAAAATTTGAGATTTTTTTTGGCTATATTTCTCCTTTAAGTAAAGCACAATTAAAGTGGTTCTAAAGCTTGAAGGTTCTCCCTTCTTATTGGCACAGCAGCGGAAATCATTGGCTCCCACTGCTGTCGATCCCATTTGTCCTATGGATGCAGAGTTCTCAATCGGCTTGCTATGGGGACTCTTAGCAGGGGGAAGGAGCCAGGAGCGACAGCGGGGGACACAAGAAGAGGAATATCATGGCTGATTTTAAAGAAGAATAAAAAAATAATATAGTTTAAAATCACTTTAAAGCCTTATATTTTTGTTTTTATGCAGTGAGGCAGGCAAATAAGTGAAGAAAGATGATTTTTCTCGTCGTAGTGTTGTACGTTACAGCATTTTTGACGGTTGAAATTTGGTGTGACCGTGTGTATGCAAGACAGCTTGAGTGGAATTCCGTCGGAAAAATCCATCAGAGTTTATTCAGACGGAAAAAACGATCATGTGTACAGGGCATTAGGCCCATTTTCCTTTGCACTGCATGGACCACTTTAAACACTTGCCCTCTGGAAGATTTATCCCCCTTCATGACCAGGAACTTTTTTGCTATACGGCTTTGCATTACTGACAATTGTGCGGTCATGCAACACTGTACATAAATAAAATATGTCCTGGGGCGTGGCCTGGCACCGGAGCGAGATGGCTGCTTAGTAGGAGAGCTCCGTCACCCAGACTCCCTAACTTGCTTTTCATTAGCAATTCAACTAGCTTACCTTCTTCCACGATGACCGGGAGGAGTCCGCCTGTCACCCGGTCACAGCTGGACCCCTCCACGCAGTTGGGGAAGACCATCCCGGCGATGTTTCGCACCCAGCCCACGGACTTGCAGGCCGCAACTCAAGCCTCTGCCTCTGGTACGGATCCGACGCCGGCCGCGTCTGTTGCTCGTCAGGGATCACCACAAGGTACAGAGGCAGGTCGCATGCCGCCCCCTCTTTGCATGGCTGACCTACAACAAGTGGCCCTAGACATTAAAACGGCCATGTTCGCCGCTATAGCGGAGCTAAAGGGAGAGATCAGAGTGGTTGCCACGCGCATTGAACACGTGGAGTCAGTCGCCATAACGCATGGAGTAGCCATTCAGCAAGTGCAAAGGGCCTCCACTGCTCACGCACACCATCTCATTGACATGCATAGATACATGGAAGACTTAGACAACAGAGGCCGCAGACGGAATCTACGTGTTAGGGGGATCCCGGAGTCGGTAGAGGGACCCCAACAATTGCAACAGGCTGTTTGGGCTATTTTTAATACACTACTGGGCAGACCCCCGGATGCTCCAGTGGAGATGGAGAGATGTCACAGAGCACTCAGGCCCAGGGGTAGAGACACAGATCCACCCAGAGACACTGTATGCTGCCTGGTGAATTTCGTTCAAAAAGAAGAAATTCTGCGGTTGGCACGAAATCAGGCTAACTTGGAGCATGAGGGGGCACGCATCCAACTATATCAGGACTTATCCGCCATTACCCTGCAGCATAGAAGAGACCTGAGGCCCCTCTTGCAAGTTCTGCGTGATAGACATATCCTTTACAAATGGAAGTTTCCATTTTGTCTCCAAGCGACTGCTGGTAATCGCACGGCGTACCTGAAGACACCTGCGGACTTGCAACTATTCTGCGACACGCTGGGCATCCCGACCGTCAATGTTCCTGATTGGTATGGCGTCTTTTTTCAACCAGAGCCCTGGATCTCCACTCGCCCTGATGACACCCCACGGTCCCAGAGAAATCGACAGAGATGTCGCAGACCCTCGGATGCTTCGCCACCCACTAGACGGGGGGATATGGAAACAGAAGAAAGCCCACGAGCATCGCCGTCGTCGGTCCGAAGACGGACGGAAAACTGAGGACACTGAACATGGTTGGTAAGATGATCCTTGCCCCACCACTTACCCAATACCCCCTGACTGCCCTTCCCCCCTAGAACCCCTTTTTTTTTTTGCTGGGGGTATGACCGCTGCAACTTTATTCTTGCCGAGTACCACTTGGTGTCTGATGCTGGACTATTTTGCACGGTGGAACCAGGACAACCTGATGCATGCAAGGGCTTGTTCCTCTGCTGATCCCCAGACGAATGTACCCCAGGCTTGGGGCTCGTGAGTATAGACTCGGACATTGGATTGTCAATGCATTGAATTGGTCCTGCATAACCCGACGCACCGGCCCCTCCTGACAGGGAGGCAAGCTTTGCTTTCCACAGTGTATCTTTTGTTTTGCAGGGTCCCTGTTTATACCTGACACAAGGATCTGGATTTTCATGTGGGTTTTTGCTTTAAACATAGCTAAGTGGTTTAATGGTCCTAGTATGTAGCTCTGCTATCACAGGTCTGGATGGCCTGATACCATAGAATGCCCTTGCAGCTATTGGGATTTACTGCATAGTTCCACACCATATCTTTAGTTAAGCTGGTTATTATAAGAAATGGTACCTGGCCAGCTGCTACCCCTATCTTGGTACCCCCGTGCCCTGGTTTCCGGTACTGTATTCCCCCTGCCCTTCTATCCCATCCCTGGTTTTCCTTCCCTCCCCCTTACCTTCACTACCCTTCCTTCCCTCCCCCTTTTTCCCTGATTTTCTAGCCCTGCCTCTACCCCTGCTCCGCCAATTCGTTGCCACATCCCTCCTTCCCCGATGTGTATAGGGATCGCTTATTAGTAGATATGGGAGTTATCTTAACTGGAGTATGGGGGACTAGAGGTGGGGCGGTGGGGATTTGTTTGTTTGAGTTCATTCTCTGCCATGTTCATTTCGTGTTCACCTCATGTTCATTCTGTGTTCATCTCATTAATGTGATTGTGGTGGATCTTCTGTGGTCCCCGGGGCCCGATCCAGGGTCATTGACTGGGATCGGACTAGGGTACCGGGGAGACTCATCCGTGGATGAGAAAGACCTGTGGCTAGTAGTTAGGTTACTGTGCCTTATATGATTAAAATGGGAAGGGGGAGCCACTCTTTCCCCCTCATTTTACGTTTTAAACTTGAAATGTAAATACAGTATGGAAGATTCCAATTTATGTTATGCTCCCAGCAGGAGATTGATGGAGTGTGGGAGCTTGGAACTTTATCCTTAATGTCAATTATTAATGTTACTGTTTGCGTTTTTTCTTTTTCTCCCTGTCGCCATTTTATGTTACCGTATGGCCCAACACTTAGCCTTAATAGGAACTAATATACTACTGGTTGATGGCACCTCTCCGTGTGTTGAGGATCCTCCTCCTCCTCCCCCTTTCTACGGTTATCTTTCGGCTCCACGTTTAGGCCTTATGGGCCCGGGAGCGGGGGATGCTCACATGGAGAGGTCCCGCTCAGGAATGAGGGAGGCACTTGGAGGCCCCCCGAGCCATGCTATAGCTCCCGAAGTTACAAAAGGGGAGGTCTTGTGGACTGGGGGGGTGGTTGGTTTGTTCCCTCCTGGCTCTCTTGGGGAGGGATACGTGGGGGGGGAGGCACTGGAGGAGTCCACCTAAAACTGTTGGGTGGACTCCTGCAGGGCACCCCTACCCAGGTTATATATGGGGGTTCTATGTTGAAATGGTTAAATATAAATATGGGGAGTCTGGGTGGTAAGGAGGATTGTTAGGTTTTGGTACAGGTTATTTTCCCCAACTCGGGAGAGGCAGGTTCCCCTCTTGAACCTTCCGGCGCAGTGGTGGAGTTTCCAATTTCGGCACTCCACTACTTTCCTTAGGTAGTTAGGCAGGACTTACACTACCTCCGGTATTTTTCCTGAGGTCCCCCCTTTTTAGGGTCCCTCTTGACCAAGGTAGGCTTCTTGGTTTGTTCGACAAGTTATCCAGAATATAGGATACAGATACATACGTACTTTCTCTTCTCTCTTGACAGTTCCCTATTTACAAATCCCCCCCCCCCCTTTTTTTTTTTTTTTCTTCCCTTACTTCCTTCCCCCTCTTGTCCCTTGCTTCCACCAAAGCACGTGCCACTAACTACCCTCTCTGGCTGTACTTGGAAGCGGTGCGTGGTTGATCATACTGTGCGCCAGTATGGCCTCGGTAGCGCGGTCGTCAGCTCCTCTGTCGCTGAAATTTTTTTCGGTCAATGCTCAGGGCCTCAACCTCCCTGAGAAACGTTCGAGTTTTTTACTGGAAGCTCATAGACAAAGAGCCCAAGTTGTCTTTTTCCAAGAAACTCACTTCAAATCCAGTGCTATCCAACGCCTTACTAATAGGATATTTCCAGAAGCTTTCCATGCAACCTGTGCTGATTCAAAGACAAAGGGGGTGGCGATTTTACTTGCTAAATCGTGCGATTTCTCCCTCATAGACAAGCTGATCGACTCGGAAGGGAGATTTATCTTTCTCAAGGGGACCTGGAAAGACAGGCCAGTGACACTGGCCAACATTTATTGCCCTAACTCCAAACAAGTACCCTTCTTAAAGGATACTCTGCTGAAGCTCACTTCATTTAAATCGGGCCTCTTGATATTGGGTGGAGACCTAAATATGGCCCTAGACCCGACATTGGATACGTCCACGGGGACTTCCTCTCTCCCGTTCTCGGCCCTGCGACAAGCTAAAATGGGACTAGCTTCCCTAACCCTCCACGACACGTGGCGCACCCTGTACCCCCAGGGTAGAGATTATACCTTTTTTTCCGCCCCACGCCAGCGTTATTCGAGGCTGGACTACATTTTCATCTCCCAAAAAGATCTATCGTATGTCTCTGAAGCTACCATTGAGAATATGGTCTTGTCGGATCATCACCCAGTGACTGTGACTCTCCGATTCCCGCAAAAGGTAACGTCCACGAAGATTTGGAGGTTGGACGCTTCCCTCCTTACTGATCTCCCAGATGTTGTCACACTTAAGCAAGCTATTAGAGAATACTTTGTCCTGAACAATACGGAGGATGTTCCTCCCATGACCCAATGGGAGGCACACAAGTGTGTGCTGCGTGGGCACTTTTTGTCCATTGCGGCTAGGAAAAAAAAAGAGCATTTGGCTCGTATTCGGACACTGTCTGATAAGATTGCTAGATTAGAAGCCCAACACAAAAGCTCGTTAGCCCTTGTGGTTGCGACGGAACTAGCAGACACGAGAATTCTCTTGCGTGAGGAATTGTACAAAAAAGTAAGAAAGCATTTTATGTTGTTGCAGAAATTGTTCTATGAGCAGGGAAATAAACCGGGTAGACTGCTGGCTGCATTCACTCAGAGGAAGACTCTTACCTCTACTGTTCATCATGTAAGAGATAGAAGACCGAAGACATTGCTCGCCAATTTCAGGAATTTTATAGCAAGTTGTACAATATTAAAGCGAGTGAGGACAGTTCAGGATCGACAGTTGAGAGGGATACTTTGATGGAGGGCTTTCTGCGTAAACATTGTCCGAAAGCCCTATCCGCAGAAGATAGACAAGCCCTAGACTCAGCGCTGTCCATAGAGGAATGGGTTGATGCTTTAAAAGCTATGAAACCTGGCAAGTGTCCAGGTCCTGATGGCCTTACGGCACAATATTACAAGTATTTCTCAGACCTTTCAGCACCGGGTTTTCTCAGAGCCTTCAACTCTCTCTCAACATCTCCTTGTACATCTAACACTCTGTTAGAGGCATATATTTCAGTCATACCCAAGGAAAACAAAGACCCCTCTGACGTAGCGAATTACAGACCAATTTCACTCTTGAATGTGGATGTCAAGATTTTCTCAAAAATCCTGGCAACCCGTTTAGCTCATCATGTCCCGGCTTGGGTGGGGCTAGATCAGGTCGGTTTTGTCCCTGGCAGGGAAGTCAGGGACAATACCATTAAGGCCCTCAATCTTCATCACTGGCTCACGTCCTCCAAGCTCGAAGGTTTTTTTTTGTCCATGGATGCGGAGAAGGCCTTCGACCGAGTGGCATGGGACTACATGTACTCGGTCCTGGACGCCTTAGGCCTAGGGGTCAAGATGAAGGCTTATATTGAGGCCCTATATATGAGACCGAAGGCCAGGGTCAGGGTCAACGGCCACTTGTCGGAGGCCTTCTCCATCCATAATGGTACCAGACAGGGATGCCCCCTTTCCCCCATCTTGTATATCCTCACATTGGAACCTCTTCTACGGTGCATAAGGGCACACCCAGACATAACAGGTATTAGAGTACACCAGAAAGAATATAATATTGCGGCTTTTGCCGATGATGTTTTGCTATTCCTCTCTTCCCCGTTGATTTCCTTGCCCAACCTGATGCATACGCTTGAACAATTCCGGATTATTTCTCATTTAAAAATGAATTACTCTAAATCATTCGCTCTGAACGTGTCGCTGCCACCCTCGATGGTCAGTTTATGTCAGGAGAACTTCCCCTTCCGATGGAAGCCAGATGACATTACCTATCTGGGCATTAGGCTACCGACCAACTTATCAGATTTCTACGATAAGAACTTCCTGTGTGAGTTGAAGGCCGTACAACAAGACTTGCTTAGATGGGATGTTCCCACAATTTCATGGTTCGGACGAGCCTCTATCTTAAAAATGACGGTGCTCCCCCGAATGTTGTATAAGATGCAGACACTGCCGATCTCCCTGCCGCCCCCCTTTTTTGCGACTTACAAGAAGATATGTAGCAAGTTTTTGTGGGGGTCTAAACGACCAAGGATCAGCTGGTCGAAACTGGTGCTCCCGAAATTAGATGGGGGCATCGGCCTCCCGGACATACAGAGATACTACTGGGCCACGCACCTGACGAGAGTAGTGGACTGGAGGATACACGCCCGACAAAAAAGTTGGGTACTTTTGGAGAGCATGGTCACTGGGTCAGATCTGAGCAAGGTGCCTTGGATGTCCAGGAAGCATTGGAAGCCTGATGCTCAGTCCCACCCTCTGGTTGGGGCAACCTTGACGGCTTTTGTGAAAGCCTGTGGAGCACATTGAATCTCGGCGACGGAATGTGGCATTACTCCCCTTAGAGGGAATCCCGACTTTCAGCCAGGAATGGATGGATCTTACTTGATGAGCACATGGCCCCACTCGGAAATGTTGGCCAAGCACTTCTTCTTTAGGGGTAAATTTTGCTCCATAAGACAGCTGTCCTTGATGTCTCGGACTGGAGACTTTCCCCTTATGCCCTACCTTCAGATACAGCATTTTTTAGACAACCCAAAGATCAGAGAAAGCTTTATGAGGCAGATCACGGCATTTGAGTCTTTATGCGTGGGCACGGCTCCTCAAAGACATGTGATCTCGGTATTATATGCATCCATGTTCGCAAACCCTTCTGCGGCTATGCAGAAGGAGCATTCCTTTTGGGAAAATAAGCTGGGCAAACATATTGAAGCAAAGAGCTGGGAACGAGTTCACTGGTACATACATAAAGGCTCGCTTAATGTGAACACCCAAGAGAACGGGTACAAGATTAGGACTAGATGGTATAGGACCCCAGATCTTATCCACAAATTCTTTCCGTCTGTGTCGGATCAGTGCTGGAGATGTGGACAAGACACAGGCTCTTTCCTCCACATCTGGTGGGAGTGCCCGATTATCCAACTTTACTGGAGGGAGGTTCACAGAGTGACGACTGAAGTATCCTCGCTACCCCTGGAGTTTACCCCAGAACAATATCTTCTCCATCTCTCAAAAATCTCCAAGAAACGATACAGTGGATCAGTAGCGATACACATGATTAATGCAGCTAGGCTCTGCATACCTGTCCACTGGAGAGCTGTGAGGTCACCATCTATTAAGGAGTGGGTGACACGCATTGACCACATTTCAGCGATGGAGGAGCTGATATACAACGCACAAGATAGAATTTCCAGATTTACATATATCTGGGATGATTGGCTTAAGTTTCGAGATTCTTCGGCTTACCGTGATCTTACACAGATTGTGAGCTAAAAGCGACTTTGATGCCCAGTCCGGGAAAAAACTAACGGTTTGGTGGATCTCCACTGATACCTAGATATAGAAGCCGGAGAGGGTAGTTGGTGGTTTTCCCACCCCCTCTCCCGAATACGTGCATTAAGAATTCCTGTAAATGATTCCTTCCCCCCCCCTTTTTTTTTTTTCTCTTCTCTCCCCTCTATTTCCTTCTCCCCCTTCCCCTCCTTACTGATCATCCATTTTATTTTCTCCTTTTTTTTTTTTTTTTTTAAGTTGTACGGAATCTACGGGTAAGGTTTAGTGAGGAGATAGACCTGCCTTAGGGGTTACTTCTTTCTACTCCTGTAGGGGTTTGGGTCCTTTCCGGGAAAGAAGCGATACTATAAAGATTTAAAATGGATATGGTAGACCCATTGGTCTACATTACCGGGACGCAATTCATGGGAGCTAGTATAGACCCACATAAGCCTTATTGCCGGGTAGGTTACCTAACTTGTATGTTACATATGTTGCTGTTCATGTTATTTACTGCAGTTCTGATTGGATATTCTAGGAATGCACTATATGTATCTGTGTCCTACATGCAAATGAAGCCCCTTGGTCTGTATGTTTTGACTTATTTCTGATGATGATGTTGAAGATGCCTGTAAAAACTCTTCTTTTTCAATAAAATCTTTATGACAAAAAAAAAAAAATATGTCCTTTTCCCCACAAATAGAGTTTTTTTTTTTTTTTTTCATCAAGTTCAACCAAGAAATAAATAAATACAATTGCATATACACAAACCTATACCCACAGTTGATCCAGAGGAAGGGAAAAAATTATTTATACTAGTAATGGTGCCGATCAGCGATCACACTGGATTGAATGGAGGAGCTGTTATAGGGCAGTTTGCAGGCTCTATTTTTAACGCTATAGCAAGTACACAATATATAGGGAGAAATCACGTGTCAATTTTTAATTTCAGAGGTTTACAACCACTCTAAGTCCATAAAGTTCATACATATGTAGCACCCCCGTAGGAGCTGCTGGTTAATTTGGGGTTTGCATGTTACCTTGTAGCTTTGTTGTCAGGGTGGGAAAGTCCATAATAAATGCAATGTCCAGACCAATGTAAAACCTCCAACAGTTAGGTTTTATTTCTTTTTACTGCAGGGTAACTTGGAATAGAGAGAGCAGGAAGAAGAAGAAGAAGAGCAAGGGAAGGTTCAGGCACACGGTACAGAATAAATCAATCTCCACTCTCAGCTATTGAGTGGGCATTGCTCACCCGGATAGTCCCCTCTCACCCGGCCTAGCAGCCGGGATGACGCACAAACTAATGTCCAGACGGTCTCTGCCACAGACCTCTTGGAATGAGCTGGGTCTCTGCCACAGAGCTTTGAATGAATTTTGTCCCTGCCACAGACCTTTGAATAAAGTTGGATGCATCCAGGAATCCTCTGCCACAGGATTTCAAAGTCCCGAACCTCCAGCTGAGCAGTAAAAGAGCCTTTAAGCCAGAACCGACAGACTGCAGGGCTTTCAATATAGTGGGTCACTCCTTGATTGTGTCACCAGGCCTCACCCGAGACACTAGCACTTTGCCGGTCTCCTCCAGGGCAGGTCTTCCCCTGGTTTCCTTCATCAAGATAGCTTCCTCCCTTGTAGACACACAGCTTGGGACCCCCCTTTAGGATTGTAGGCCCCAGCCAGCGTAGCTAGGCCTACTCCAAAGCAGCATCACTCCGGTTCAATGTGGCCCCGAAGTCGGGCACACACACACCCCTCGCGCCAGGAGGGCCGCGAGGTGAGGAAGAACAAACTTCGATCAATGGTGTCCGTCCCTTAAGTACCACTTCTCAGCATGCACAGCGGGGTCACCACTCCCACTGCACCGCTGCCGAGAAGGGAAACCCAACACACCATGGTACACCTGCGTTCCAACATAAGGCCAGGGTGGCAACACCACCTGCAGGCAACAAGGTAAACTACCAAGCAGTACCACAGCCAGAACAGAGGCAAATTTGGGTTAATCAAACAGGTCTGGGCCCAAATACTGACCCAGACTTTCCCTAAATTTAAAATAGCGCCCCCTAGAATTGGGGTGGGCGCTACACATAGATTAGAAAATGGACTTGAGAATTCATTGAGAAATAGCTGGAGACACGAAGAACAAAGCCTCGATCTCGGGTAAAGAGTAACAGTGTGGGTGACACACAGAACTAAGAACTAGATGTTCAGGAAAATTCAGCAGTAATCAGTGTCCATTATATACACATAAAAAGATTTTTCTTTCTTTTATCAGTGGAGTTTCTTTTTTTGGGAAGCCTTTGTCTGTAATAGAGAACTTATTATAAATTAGGCTCCTCTACAGCTCGTTGTACAATATATATGATTAAAACTTTTTATTGAGAACAAAACACCTGAAAATTATATGTAGGTGAAAGCACAAAAAAAAGATAGACGTGGGTAGGACATAACTGTGGTTATGCAATATTTATAGTTTGTATTATATACGATCGTTTTTCGGCATGAAAAAAAACGACGTTTTTAAAAACGTCATTCAAAATGATCGTGTGTGGGCTTCACATCGTTTTCGGCTTATGAAAAACGACAAAGAAAAAATTCGAACATGCTGCATTTTTTAACGTTGTTTTTTAACATGTCCTTTTTTGGGTTGTAAAAAATTATCGTGTGTGGGCTAAAACGACTAAAACTTGTTCTGCATACACACGGAAGAACATTTTTAGCCAACATACACCAAACTTTGTGGTTTTTCAGCTCTTTACCGCAACCTTTTGGACAACTTCTGCTATTGCTGTCTGATGTTTAGCATTGGTTCGGAGCATGCGTGTTTGCACTTTGGATTTTAGTCTGGCGAACTTCTGTACACACAATCGGATAATCTGATGTAGCAGATTTATTGTCAGACAGTTGGTGAGCATGAATAGCCAACATTTGTTGTCAATTATTCAGCCAACAATTGTCTGATGGAGCATACACACGGTAGGATTATCCGACACAACACATCCATCAGACAATTTTTGTAAAATCCAATCGTGTGTACGGGCCTAAAGTCACAGGTTTTAATTGTACACCATTACAGCCTTCTAGCTGCCAGCAGTGGCGGCTGGTGCTCCATTTTTTTTTGGGTGGGAGGGCGTCAAATAGACCACCCCCGCCATTGCCTGCATTTTCCCCATCTAGGTCGCGGACGGCTTTGGCGGCTTCCCTGGCTTCTCCTCGCGGCCAATCCAGATTTAAGACCCGCTTCCTGTCCTGATTGGCCAGGAGGAAAAGCAGGAAGACAATAGCGAATGTTGATTCGCTAATGTCACAAGTGGGTGGGCTAGGAAAAAAATATTTAGTCCCAGGGAGTGTATGAGGACACAGGGCCACGAATTGAGACTGGAGGAGAAGTGGCTTAACCTTAAACTGCGCAGGGGGTTCTTCATTATCAGGGCAATAAGTATGTGGAACTCTCTCCCACAATTGGTGGTGGCTGTGGGGAGTATTGATATTTTATATAGGGATATAGGAAATTATTATAGACACTGACACACATACACCTACACAGGTTGAACTGGATGGACTTGTGTCTTTTTTCAGCCTTACCTACTATGTAACTATGTAATTAGAGCCTTGGGCTCTAATCATGTGCTTAAAAAAAAACACATCAATTGCAGCCTCACTGTGCCCATCAATTTCCACCACTGTGCCCATCAAACGCAGCCATTGTGCCCATCAAACACAGCCACTGTGCCATAAAATTGTGGCCACTGTGCCATAAAATTGTTGTCACTGTGCCATGCCATCAAACGCAGCCACTGTGCCATGCCATCAAACGCAGCCACTGTGCCATGCCATCAAACTCAGCCACTGTGCCCATCAATTGTCACCACTGTGCCATGCCATCAAACGTCGCCACTGTGCCATGCCATCAAACGTAGCCACTGTGCCATCAATGTTGCCACTGTGCCCATCAATTGTCACCACTGTGCCATGCCATTGTCACCACTGTGCCCATCAATTGTCGCCACGGTGCCATACCAAACGCAGCCACTGTGCCATCATTTGTCGCCACTGTGCCATGCCAAACGCAGCCACTGTGCCATGCCATTGTCGCCACTGTGCCCAACAATTGTCACCACTGTGCCATGCCATTGTCGCCACTGTGCCCATCAATTGTCGTCACTGTGCCATGCCAAACACGGCCACAGTGCCATGCCATTGTCGCCACTGTGCCATGCCATTGTCGCCACTGTGCCCATCAATTGTCGCTACTGTGCCAATGCCTTTGTCGCCACTGTGCCATGCCATTGTCGCCACTGTCCCCATCAATTGTCGCCACTGTGCCATGCCAAACACAGCCACTGTGCCATGCCATTGTCGCCACTGTGCCCATCAATTGCTGCCAGTTTGCCCCTAAAATGCCGCCAGATTGCCCCCCCCCCCGCCTGGCACTTACCTTTCTCGGTCGGTCATCCTAAAATCCTCCTTCACGATCCCTCAAAGTAGTCCCGCGCTTGATGTCGCTTCAGCCAATCAGGTTACTGGTAACCAGAACCGGTGAACCTGATTGGCTGAGACGCCTGTCAGTGTTGCACACCCCGTGCGTCCCCTGGTTAACTATTTGGAAGCCGATTACAGCTCTCAGCTGGCTCTGATAGACACTTTCAAAGCCAACCAGCTGCCGTTATTCAGATGGTCGGTGCTCACCAGGGGGCGCTTTATAATTTATTTTGTTGTTTTCTTATTTATTTTTATTTAATTTATTATTTTTTTACACTGAAAAAAAATTGATCACTTTTATTCCTATTACAAGGAATGTAAACATCCCTTGTAATAGAAAAAAGCATGACAGGTCCTCTTAAATATGAGATCTGGGGTCAAAAAGACTTCACATCTAATATTTAGACTTAAATGCAAAAGAATAAATAAAAAAAAATTGAAAAAATTACATTTAGAAAATATTGCTTTAAGAAGCATTGGCGGAAGTGACGTTTTGACGTCACTTCCGCCCTGCTATGCTATGGGGACGGGTGGGAGCCATCTTGCCCTCACTCATATCCCAGCTGAGGAGAGGAAAGGACCCGATCGCCTCCGCTGCTACCGACGGCTCCGGTAAGCAGCGGAAGGCGCGGGAGAGTGGCGGGAGGGAGGAGCCTTCTCCCGTCGCCGATGACGGTGATCTTGCGGCGAATCCACTGCGGAGACCACCCTTATCATTTCCAGGACCGCTCACAGTAAAGATAGATATCTCAGTTGTGGCAGCAAAAGGACGTATATGTACATGAGCGGGTCCTTAATATTGAAACACGGATAATGATTTATTTTGTTTTTTAATTACGGTATACCTCCACTTCTTTTTATTCCTGTACAAAGCTGAATCCCCTAAACAAATCTTTGGGCTACTGACATCAACTGCTGGAATGCAGACAACTAATCACTGAACTTTGAGTTTGTTTTGACAACTGTCAGTACATGAAACCTTTCCTGTTTTGATAAAGGGTTTAACTTTCAAGATTATGATTTTTCCTTACCAACGAATAATGGATCCAAAATAATACATTGTTTCATATTTGTGCTCCTTTGTGTGACAGATCTTTAGTAGGCTGAGACATGAAAAAGATCAGACTTTTGGAAATGTACAAGAAACTTTCATGTTCTCCAGATAGTAATACTTCATAAGTGTAACAATCGGACAGCGGAGACAGACCGGCTCTTCAGATGTCTCATTTCATTGTTTCGGGAACAAGTTTCTAGCTAATGTTTAATAGATGCTAAATCAACGTGTGCGTCTCTCTATGTGTATTCCTAATCACTGAGCTATCATTTCTGATTATTTTTCCATAAGGAAACAATACATGAAAGACAAAGAGGGGGATTTACTAAGACTGGAACACTCAGAATCTGGTGCAGCTGTGCGTGGTAGCCAATCAGCTTCTAACTTCAGCTTGTTCAATTAAAGTGTCACTAAACCCGGGACCCTGCAGTCACTATATCTGGCCTCCCACATTACACAGAACATGGAAATGCAATTATTTTAGTAAATATAAACTGCTAAATACCTTTTCTCATCAGCAGTAGTGATGTCGCAAACCTAAAATTTCGCGTTCGCGAACAGCGATTGCGAACTTGCGCATATGTTCGCGAATGCGCGAACCGCCATAGACTTCAATGGGCAGTCAAATTTTAAAACCCACAGGGACTCTTTCCGGCCACAATAATGATGGAAAAGTTGTTTCAAGGGGACTAACACCTGGACTGTGGCATGCCGGAGGGGGATCCATGGCAAAACTCCCTTGGAAAATTACGTAGTTGTCGCAGAGTCCGTTTTTAATCCATAAAGGGCATAAATCACCTAAGATTCATAAATTGTTTGGAATAACGTGCTTTAAAACATCAAGTATGATGTTATATCGATCAGGTAGTGTAAGGCTTAGGGTTAGGGTTACAGATAGGGTTAGGTTAACAGATAGGGTTAGGTTAACAGATAGGGTTAGGGTAACAGATAGGGTTAGGGTAACAGATAGGGTTAGGGTTAGGGTAACAGATAGGGTTACAGATAGGGTTAGGGTTACGGTAACAGATAGGGTTAGGGTAGGGTTAGGGTTACAGACAGGGTTAGGGTTACAGATAGGGTTAGGGTTATAGTCTGTAACCCTAACCCTATCTGTAACCCTAACCCTAACTGTAACCCTAACCCTAACCCTAACCCTATCTGTAACCCTAACCCTGTCTGTAATAGGGTTAGGGTTCACAGTGACAGACCAAACTCTGACAGATCAAACTCCCCGTTTAAAGCACCGCAAACACCTGCAAACAGTCCATTAGCATTAGCTAATTAGCATCATTTTTTTTATTTGTTTAGTTGTACTATGCGTGCAAGCTACTGTGACACCAGATATGAGTGGCACAGTGCACTGGCAGAAGTTGGCAGAGTAGACGCTGTAGGCCTGACACACGCCTGCAGACAACTAACTGCTATGCTATTGCAGTCAAAATTGTGTTTTTTCTTTTTCAATTTAATATACTGTGCCACCAGATATATGAGTGGTGGCACTGGGCAAGTGGGCACAGTTTATACTATAAGCCTGACACACGCTGGTAACTGACTACTATTCTGTTGCAGTCAATTTTTTGGGGTTTTTAAATGTTATGTACTGTGCCACCAAGATAGATGAGTAGTGGGTGGCACTGGGCACAGTGTACACTGTACCCCTGACACACGCTGGCAGCCAGGCAACTGACCACTATAAAATTGCAGTAATATTTTTTTTTTTAAATGTTATGTACTGTGCCACCAAGATAGATGAGTGGTGGGTGGCACTGGGCACAGTGTACGCTGTACCCCTGACACACACTGCCAGCCAGGCAACTGCAATTAGATTATATTGCAGTAATAATTTTTTTTTTAAATGTTATCTACTGTGCCACCAAGATAGATGAGTGGTGGGTGGCACTGGGCACAGTGTACGCTGTGATCCTGACACACACGCTGCCTAGCAGGCAACTGCAATTAGATTACAGGAAAAAGCCCTAAAAAGGGCTTTTTGGGGTGCTGTCCTTACAGCAGAGATCAGATGAGTCTTTCAGGACTGGAGTGGACACTGGAAACACTAGCCTAGCTATAGATTTGCCTATAAATTCAGCAGCAGCAACACTATCCCTCCTCTCACTAAGAATGCAGGTTCCGAATTAATCTAAAATTGATGCTGCCCGAGAGGTGGGAGGGCCAGGGAGGGAGGGTATGCTGCTGATTGGCTGGAATGTGTCTGCTGACTGTGAGGTAGAGGGTTAAAGTTTGCTCAATGATAATTAATAGGAGGCAGATCGAACAGCGCATATGTTTGCGCGCATCGGCGAACGCGAACGCGCAAAAATCGCCACAAATTATTCGCCGGCGACCAGTTCTGTACATCTATAATCAGCAGTATATAGCAGTCTTGTGACTTCTATCAGTGTCTGGTTAACTACTTGCTGACCAGCCACCGCAGTTATATGGCGGCAGGTTGGCTCCCCTGTGCGAGAGCCCGTTGCTCTACGTCACTTTGCGAAGAAGCCACTAGGGGCGCACAGCCCCCCCGCTTGTCCCTGATCCCGACACGCATGCCGGGCTGGTGCGATCAACGCCGGGCACCCGCGATCACTCGTTACAGAGCGAGGACCGGGAGCTGTGTGTGTAAACACACAGCTCCCGGTCCTGTCAGGGGAGAAATGCCTGACCGTCTGTTCATACAATGTATGAACAGCGATCAGTCATTTCCCCTAGTGAGTCCACCCCCCCAACAGTCAGAACACACCCAGGGAACATACTTAACCCCTTCCCCGCCCCCTAGTGTTAACCCCTTCACTGCCAGTGGCATGTTTATAGTAGTCCAATGCATTTTTATAGCACTGATTACAATAAAAATGCCAATGGTCCCAAAAATGTGTCAAAAGTGTCCGCCATAATGTCGCAGTACCGAAAAAAAATCGTTGATCGCCGCCATTACTAGTAAAAAAAATATATTAATAAAAATGCCATAAAACTACCCCCTATTTTGTAAATGCTATAACTTTTGTGCAAACCAATCAATAAAAGTTTATTTCGATTTTTTTTTAATGAAAAATATGTAGAAAAATACGTATCGGCCTAAACTGAGGAAAAAAAATGTTTTTTTATATATTTTTGGGGGATTTCTTATAGCAAAAAGTAAAAAATATTCATTTTTTTTCAAAATTGTCGCTCTATTTTTGTTTATAGCGCAAAAACTAAAAACCACAGAGGTGATCAAATACTACCAAACAAAACTCTATTTGTGGGAAAAAAAGGACGCCGATTTTGTTTGGGAGCCACGTCGCATGACCGTGCAATTGTCAGTTAAAGCGACGCAGTGCCGAATCGCAAAAAGTGCTCTGGTCTTTGACCAGCAATATGGTCCGGGGGTTAAGTGGTTAAATCTTGTGGGAGGAGTTTTCATTTTCCACTGACTGTCCTGTGAGGCTGTAGGACCCTTGAACTCTCTAGTAGAGATGTGTGGTTCATTTTGTTCCAAATAATAATTCGGACACATTTTTCGTTATTCAGGGATTTGGATATATCCGAATACCTGAATTACAGTATAAACAAAATTTACTGAATGCTCCGAATAACGAAACAAAATTCGTCTGAATTTCTGAAATTTGAATTTAAATTTGAATAAAATTTTACATCAAACTCCAGTCGAATTTTAACTGCAAACCTATATCAGAAATCAAAGCTTGTGTGTGTTATTAGAGTACCATTCAGAAATAATGCTGTTTTTGTTAAGCCAAAGGTGATTTAAAGAGACATTGTAATTATTTGATGAAGATTTTTCTTTTGTTTGTTCACTTTGCTGCATTCAAATCGAAAAAAAAAAAATATCCAACATTTTCGATTTAACCGATTCAAAATTAATTGATTCGAACGTTTCTAAATGAAAAAAAAAATTACATTTGATTACAACTCATAAGACATAAAACAAATTCCAAATACAAATTCCGAATACGAATCCTGACTATGAATTGAATGTATAAACTGAATTTAACTAAACTTAGCAACTAGATTAACTAATGGAAATGAAACAAAGCAAAACAATTTTTTTCATCATGCACATGTCTACTTATTAGATTGTAAGCTCTTTTGAGCAGGTCTCCCTTTTTATATTGTAAAGCGCTTCATAAACTGTCGGCTCTATATAAATCCTGTATAATAATAATACTCTCTAGCAACACACACCAAACTGAGCATGTGTAGAGTGCCCCATAGGCTCTATTCTATCAGAATATGAATTGGTGACAGCAAAATAAGGGGAGGAGCAGAGAGGACAGGATTAAACAGCCTTCTTAAGCCGCGTACACACGATCAGTCCATCCGATGAGAACGGTCTGAAGGACTTGAGGAGTCGAGGACTACTACTACTTTACTGTATATACAGACTCATTTCACTGTTGAGGGTTTAGTAACACTTTAAGCTTTGACAATGAAACCTGGAAGCTTAATGGTTTCTATGCACAGCTGCACCAGATTTTACACTCTTCAGTTTTAGTAAATAAACCTTAAAGTCTATACTATAAATATGAAAAAATATTGCACAGTTATTATATTCAAGCTCTCTGGGGGAAAAAAATAAAATCACTTTACTGCTTTTCTTATTACAATTACCAAATTCCATACAGATTACTTAGCACCACAAAATTATACTTTGTTCCAGTGGCGGCCGCTCCATTAGGGGTGATGGGGTACAGTCCCCCTAATCCATGCACCCGACCCCTAATCTACACACAGGGTGTCAGACGCATTGATTTAAAAATGAGTTCACCCAGTCGTGCCACAATAGCGAAATTATATTCGCTATTGGCTTCCTGATTCTCCTCCCGGCCAATCAGGAAGCGTGTCTTAAAGTGGAGTTCCACCCATTTTTTTATGTTTGTCTGTGCTGCATGCCCTAATCTCATAGTGTTCAGAAAGGACAATTTTTATTTATTTTGTTGCTTGTAAATACCTTAATTTTGTAGTCCTTCATTACTTCATCCTCCTTATTAGCCTAGGCTATTAAGTCACAAGGCTATTCACAAGGGTTTCTGGGATAGGCATCATGTATCCCAGTAGTCCTTGCAAATAGCCTATTTGCATAGAGAAGTGGCGGCAACTTCCTGTGACACTCCCGTTGCTATGGAAACCTGACTAAAACCTATTACATCGCTTGTGCAGCACTGAGCATGTGCGAGATATGCAAGGCTGAAATCCAGGAAGTCATACAGTCTGGCTTCATGATGCCCACACTTAAGATGACCACAATCTATTTCTAGATTATAAACTAACTAAATGCTCTAACAACCTAACCAAACTGCCCTTAGTTTACAGACTAACTTTACTAGACTACATTAAGCTTGTGTATTACAGGGGTATTTATATTTAAAAAGTGAAATTGTGGGTGGAACTCCCCTTTAAGACCTGATTGGCTGAGAGAAGTGACCGTATTGGCTGGGAGCAAAAGCAGGGGGGAAGCTGCCCGAAGAGAAGACGCAGGAGGTAACCGCCGAACCTGCCCGCGACCTGGATAGGGTAAGTGTTGGAACGGTGGGGGGGTGACGGGGGTGGTTTGTTCACCGATCGCCAGGAGGGTGTGGGGGGTTTGATTGATCGACTGACCGACCAAACAGGGGGGGTCAGTGGTTTTATTTGCCGCCCCTCCCCAAAATTTGGCACCAGCCGCCACTGCTTTGTTCTGTTTTCTCTAAAATAGGTGTACTGTGGGTGGGTATAGGGCAGTGATGGCGAACCTTGGCACCCCAGATGTTTTGGAACTACATTTCCCATGATGCTCAGCTACTCTGAAGAGTGCATGAGCATCATGGGAAATGTAGTTCCAAAACATCTGGGGTGCCAAGGTTCGCCATCACTGGTATAGGGGGTAAACAAGGGATTGTGCTTGGAGGTTGGTAGGGGATGGAGACAAGGGGTGACTTGGGAGGGGGGAGTTCCTGCACATATTTTCTAAGCTAAAAAAAACTGTGTTTTTCCAAAAACAAAGATTTGGCTGGAGTTGGACTTTAATATATCAAAAAGAGTGTGGAATGGGTTTCTTCCATTGCTCTTCTACACATGCCAGATGTTGCCAAAGAATGAGTATGAGTGAGAATTCCAAATACTACAACAATGCCAAACAATGAGCAAGAATTCCAAATACTACAACAATGCCAAACCACAAAAAAAAAAGAAGAGCTTCTGTCTGTGTGGAGTGTATACAATCCAAGAAGAGGCTGCAGCCTCTACTTTAAAATGTTGTGAGGTCCATGTATAAAGACTGTGTTCTATGATGCTGTGTTTAACTTTTTATCCATTGGCTGTGGCTTCCTAAGCCTTGTACACACGGTACAATTGTTGGCCAACCGGGCGTCTGATTTTTGTCCAAAGGGCGTGTGCCAGGATCTTGTCTTGCATACTAACATTACACAATTGTCGTGCACAAACACGAACGTAGTGACGTACTACGAGGAATTTCAGCTCTTAAGCGCCACCCTTTGGGCCCTTTCTGCTAATTTTGTGTTTGGAGAGCATTGATTTTGAGAATGCGTGTTTGTACTTTCGACTTGTGTGATGGATTTGTGCACTGACCATCAGAAAATGTCCGCCGAAAATGTACTAGCTTGTCATCCAACATTTGTTGTCTGAAAATTGGAAAACAATTGTCCAAAGGAGTGTACTAATGGTAAGACTTTAGGACAACAGTCTGTCAATAGACAATCCCCTTCCAACAATCGTACCTCGTGTACAAGTCTTTAGACTCAAACTTAAGTCAATACGTTTTAACACCTGTAATGGCGCGGAATGCCTATACATACAGCCCTGCTGTGAATCATCTGAGAGGGGACAATGTACAGCATAATCAGGTGCAAATCCCTTTCCTCCTCATCAATACTGACACAACGGATCAAAGGCCTTACTTACCCTGGTTCTCCTCCTTCATGGAAAACCGATCACAAACAGTGAAACTGGGACCTTTCTCTTCTGAAAAACGTACGGTGTCATGCGGAGTCCCTCAGGGATCTCCCTTGTCGCCCGTATTGTTCAATATCTATCTCCGCCCCCTCTTTGAAATCATCAGTAACCAGAAGTTACTCCACTCCTACGCAGACGACACGCAACTGTATTTCCGCATCTTCGACAAAAAGGATTATTCTCTTGGACTAGAGAAATGCCTCACTCTAATAGATAACTGGATGACAAACAGTTATCTTAAACTCAATGGTTCGAAAACAGAACTTTTCCTGTTTCACGCTAACCGGAAAAATCACCCCGCGTCAACATGGACTCCCCCACCCATTCTGGGTAAAACTATCACCCCTAGCACCAAAGTCAAAAGTCTCTGAGTCATTTTCGATACCTACATGACAATGGATGCACAAATAGGGTCAGTAGTCAGCGGATCCCACCATCTGCTGCGACTACTACGCAGACTCACACCCTTTATCCCGAAAGAGGACATTGCAGTCGTGGTGGGAACAATCATCAATTCCAGACTCGACTACGCAAATGCACTCTATCTAGGACTCCCCAAATACCAAATCACTCGTCTGCAAGTCGTTCAAAATACGGCCGTTCGACTTGTGACTGGGAAAAAACCATGGGAATCAATCTCACCTTCACTGAGATCCCTTCATTGGTTGCCAGTAAAAGACAGAATCACTTTCAAGGCCCTCTGCCTAATACATAAGTGTATTCAAGGAAACGCCCCCCAATATCTAAGCGAAAAAATAAAAGCCCATAACCCCAATCGCATTCTGCGATCCACCAATCAAAACCTACTCCAGATACCCAAAGCCAGATACAAGTCCAAAGGAGATCGAAGATTTGCAGTCCAGGGACCTCGCCTGTGGAATGCACTACCAACCATCATCCGACTAGAGTCGGACCACTTGGCCTTCAGGAGAAAGATTAAAACCCATCTCTTCTGAGGTCAAGGGGTTTCCTTACCAATGAAATGGATACAGCGCCCAGAGGCGATTCAGTTTGCATGTGTTACGCTTTACAAGTTTCTCACTCACTCACTCAAAGGTACATGGACACAGTGAGGCTGCAAATGGGCACAGTGAGGCTGAAAATGGGCACAGTGAAGCTGCAAATGGGCAAAGTGAGGCTGCAGATGGGCACAGTGAAGCTGAAAATGAGCACAGTGATGCTGCAAATGGGCACAGGGAGGCTGCAGATGGGCACTGTTGACCCTCTTTTCCACTTAAGGTAGCTGCTGCATTTCCCACCCTAGGCTTATACTCGAGTCAATACGTTTTCCCAGCTTTTTTGTGGTTAAATTAGGTGCCTTGGCTTATATTCGGGTCGGCTTATACTCGAGTATATACGGTAGTTGAGATCCTGAGATTATAATTTGTGTATGGAGTTTTGCTCTAAATGCAAAAGTGACCCACAAATCTTCATTTATTCATCTAACTTTTTTGAATTGACTTAGTTTTCTATGACACACCTGCCTGTGCCGCTTTCTGCTTGTTATATTTTTGCCCCTGGAGTTTTTTTAGAAGAATAGTAAATTGGTCTCTTATTCTGGATATGACTTCACTGCAGCTAAAAGCTAAATAGAGACACGCATGGCACTAGTGGCATTAATGACAATGGATAACTATTCTTTTTTCATAGACTGGCTTCATTTTGCCTTGCAATGAATCTCAGGCAAATTAGTGGAACAAAAATGCGCCGTCTGTAGCCGGCGAAGTGCAGCCCGGCTTTCTTGCCAAGAATCTGTTTCAAGAAAAGCATGATGCCAGTTAACCTCATTTATCAATCTGATTAAAATACAGACCTTGTACATTGCTTTTAAATCTAAGGGCATAAAAACGGTTCAGCCAGTACATATGCCAGTACACTTGTACCGCGCAGGAACATTCTAATCTAGACAAGGTTCCTGTAACAACTTTAGAATGTTGCTTGTTGAAAGGGGTCAGTTGAGGTTGTAGCATAGGTGACTGACATATGACTCAGATGGAGAGAAATGTAGATGAGGGTGAGCTGCAAGGAAAGTGATTACATTGTAATAAAACAAAAATAAAAAAGACCTTTCTGAGATGTGTTGATGCTGCTAAATAGCCTATGACATGTGACATCAATTACTTAATAAAGAGTTGAGCGCTGAAGTTGATATTACTATTTTATGATAACTGATTTTTCATAAATAATTCTTAAAGGCCATATCCATGCTAATGTACCTCCTCAAGCACCTTGATTTCCCTTTCAACTCTGTGTTTGGCCTCTAAAAAGCTTGTGATTCTTGACAGCTCTAACATGAGCGGCAGGTTCTGAAACTTCAATGGACTTAAAGTAGGGTGACCACTGACCAGACATCCCCAGTTTCAGGGGACAGTCCCCTGATTGAGGACACTGTCATCAGATTGGATTTAATAGGGGGCAGGGGCAATTTCAAAGACTGTCAGTGCAGAATTAAAATAAAAAAAATTGAATTACACACTCCCGCTCCACCGTGCCTACTAGCATAGGGGGGTTGTATTTTTCCCATTATCTGTGCCCCTTTCTGATGATCATGCGCTGGTCGGAGTGGAGGGAATATTTCTTCAGTTTTGGGCGAATGCCCATTCAGCTTCGCTCACATGTTCTTCTGCCTTGGCTCAAATCCTGGCCAGCCACCTGCCTTACCTGGCAGAGTGATCTTCCTCCGCTCCCCATCCAGTAGTAGCCGGGGCCCAAAGAGTAAGACTTGAGAGGCTGTGAGGCGGGCGGCGACGGGCAGAGAGTGCTGATTGTTGCCATTTCTAGTAAACAAAAAATATGTCCCCGGATTTCATTTTAAAAATCTGGTCACCTTAACACAAAGGGGTTGTAAAGGTACAATTTTTTATTTCTTAAATAGCTTCCTTTACCTTAGTGCAGTCCTCCTTCACTTACCTCATCCTTCCATTTTGCTTTTAAATGTCCTTATTTCTTCTGAGAAATCCTCACTTCCTGTTCTTCTGTCTGTAACTCCACACAGTAATGGTGTGGAGGTGTTGTGCTCGCCCCCTCCCTTGGACTACAGGAGAGTAGGTTCTGAAAAACGACAAAAAAAAAACTGCGCCCCGAGCCCACCCAGTTGTGTGACAATAGCGAATTAATAGTAAAAAAATAATAATAATAGTGATAATAAGAAGCCAACGATACCACTAGGAGTTCACAGGCTGGAGAGATTAACTTCATCCAGAGGGCTCAATGGTGGAGCACAGAGGGGCGCCAGGAACCATGTTGGGGTGGGTGGAAGCTCGGTGTGCAGTGTGACCAATTGAGGGCTGTGTCCAGGCAGAGATGTTACCGCTATTGGCGGAGGGACATGGAGCCAACCTGGAGGGGGATGATAAGGTAAGGTGTCCACTGGACAGAGCCGACCGAAGCCAGGAGAGCCAAGCTGAGCCGGGAACGGCGCTGTCAGAAGTGCCTGGATAACATCAGTGCCAAGCCGGAGATGCGGAGAGTAGGGCTGGGAAAAAAATGTAATTAAAAAATCGAGTTGGTAGGTCAAATCGATTCATATTTTAAAACAAAATGATTTGTTAGAGGCGCATTGCGGGCGGTATTACCGCGGTTTCCCATTGTTTTAAATGGGAAGGAGCGGTATACATACCGCTCCTCTCACAGCTCCAAATATGCTGCTTGCAGGAGATTTTTTTCTCTCCCGCCAGCGCATCGCCTCAGTGTGAAAGCCCTCCGGCTTTCACATTGAGAATACTGGGGCAGGAGTTTTTCAGGCGGTATTTAGGCGCTATTTTTAGCGCTGTACCGCCTGAAAAACTCCTCAGTGTGAAAGGAGTCTTACTAATATTTTTGTTGTCAGAAATTCCGGAAGCAAATGTCCGATGGAGCCTACACACGGTCAGAATTTCCGACAACAAGCTCCCATCGAACATTTGTTGTCGGAAATTCAGAGCGTGTGTATGCGGCATTAGATTGCACACAGGTGGACATCATTTCACGAATGATGTGACTTCTGAAGGTAATTGGTTGCATCAGAGCTTTTTATGGGCTTCATAACAAAGGGGGTGAATACATACGCACATGCCAATTATCAGTTAAAGTTAGGTCGCGTGTTATACGCCAATAAATACGGTAATTTCGATTAACCACTTCCTGACGGCCGTACGACTTTATACGGCCGCATTGTGGATCTTAATTTCCGGGGGGCCGTCTATATACGGCCTCCAGCCACTGGGGGGAGCGCGAGTGCTGCCGACGGTGGCGCGCGCGTGCTCGCCGCATCACTGAGATTCCGATGCGCGTGCCTGCCAGCCGCGATGTCCACCCACGATCAGCGTTTACAGAGACAAGGACGTGGATTTGTGTGTGTAAACACACAGATCCACATCCTGTCAGGGAGAGAGGAGACCGATCTGTGTTCCTATGTACAAGGTCACCTCCCCCAGTCAGTCCCCTTCCCCTACAGTTAGAAACACTATGCATGGCACACATTTAACCCCTTCCTCACCCCCTAGTGTTAACCCCTTCAATGCCAGTCACATTTATACAGTAATCAGTGCATATTTATAGCACTGATCGCAGTATAAATGTGAATGGTGCCAAAAATGTGTCCAAAGTGTCCGATGTGCCCGCCATAATGTCGCAGTGCCGATAAAAATCGCACATCGCCGCCATTACTAGTAAAACAAAAATAATAAAAAATAATAATTGTGTGCCCTATTTTGTAGGCGCTATAACTTTTGCGCAAACCATTTGCTTATTGCGATTTTTTTTTCTTTTTACCAAAAATATGTAGAATAATACGTATCGGCCTAGACTGAGAAAAATTTTTTTTTTTTTTTTTTAATTGGGCTATTTATTATAGCAACAAGTAAAAAATATTGATTTTTTTTTTCAAAATTTACGCTTTTTTTTGTTTATAGCGCAAAAAATAAAAACTGCATAGGTGATCAAATACCACCAAAAGAAGGCTCTACTTGTGGGAAAAAAAAGGATGTCAATTTGTTGTTAATTGTTTGGGAGCCACGTCGCACGACTGCGCAATTGTCAGTTAAAGCGACACAGTGCCGGAAGCTGAAATTTCACCTGGGCAGGAGGGGGGTATATGTGCCCAGTAAGCAAGTGGTTAAAAAAACATTGAACTAAAGGCTGTAATGTAACAAAATAGGTACAAAGCCAAGGGGGTGAATACTTTTGCCAGGCACTGTGTATATTAATATATATCTTATTAGACTAGTCTGAAAATACATAGAACTCCCCAAACAAAGACGTGTCTGGATCTCCCACTTTGAATGCCACCAATGGAACAACAGACCATTGTCTCTCTGTTTGCTTAGTCATAAGCCGTCCTGTACAAAGCTTACCTTTTGGCACACATTAGCTGCCGAATCCTTCAAGAAAATGTGGTGGTATCAGATGGCAGAACTAAAATAAACATATAAACTAATAACACCGCGAACCGTGTCATTACATTGTTTTGATTTACAAGGAAAGACGTGTATAAGCAGCACTAAAGTGTACATTCATTAATAAAACAGGCACTCCTTGTCGTCTCCCTGCTTGTATATTAAATTAAATGGATAAAATAATTAGAGCTGAAGAAAAATTAAGCGCTTACAAGCTTGTCACCACCAGCACAGCCATATATTATTAAAAAAAAAAAAATATGGAAAGAAAAAGGAAATGGCAGGTTTAACCACCCTTCCCTTCCCTTCTGTTCTGCGAGTTTTCTTGTGTTTTTCTGCTTTCCTGGGTTGGAGCCCAGACAAATTTCTACACCTGCCAACACCAGCTAATTCCACTTTGATCTGCTAAGACTCCACTACCTGCTCTAAATAAAGAGCTTACATAGAAAACCAGGCTGAGTTAGAAATAACAACCTCCGCCGCGTAGTTCTCCTATAAATCCAACCGGCGTGGGATCGGGCTAAGTGCTAAGGAATCGAACCGTATCTAAAAACTCTTCCTAAAGCCTCGTACACGCGACCGGACTTCCATCAAACTTTTCCGTGGATTTTTGTTCGAAGGGCATTGGCCGTGAACTTGTTCTGCATACACACACGGCAGAACTTTTTCAGCCAACGTTCACCAAATCACGTGTTTTTCCAGCTCTTTACCGCCACCCTTTGGGCATCTTCTGCTATTGTTGTTTGATTTTTAGCATTGGTTCTGAGCATGTTTGTTTGTTCTTTGGACTTTAGTCCGATGGACTTTCGTACACACGATCAGATTAGCCTTAAAGCGGGGGTTCACCCTTAAAAAAAGAATTCTAACATTACAATGAGCTGACCTGTGACACGGACATTATGCTGGTCTTTTTTTTTTTCTTTTCGTACATACCGTTTTATCTGTATTCCCCCCCCCCCCCGGATTTCCCGCGGGAGTGGGCATTTCTATTCACAGGGTAAGTGATTGACGTTCTTCCGACCGGCGCATACAGCACGTCACGAGTTCCCGAAAGAAGCTGAACGTCGGTACACAGGCGCCGTATAGCGCCGTATAGAGCCGACCCGACGTTCGGCTTCTTTCGGCAACTCGTGATGCGCTGTATGCGCCGGTCGGAAGAACGTCAATCACTTACCCTGTGAATAAGAACGTCCAGTGTTGCGGCGTTTTTCAGGCGCTTCCAATGGGGAGGGTATTTTGATAGAACTAAATACAGCGCTCCCAAACCACCCCAAAGATGCTGCTTGCAGGACTTTTCAGAACATCCCGCAAGCGCACAGCCTGAGTATGAAAGCAGCCATTGCAGAGAAAGGGAGGCAGTTTTCAGGCGCTATTTCTAGCGCTAAAACGCCTGAAAACTGCCTCAGTGTGAAAGGAGTCTTACAGTTTCCCCATGTAGAGAACCCAAGGGATGGGTTTGATAACCACACACTATTTCTATAGCGTGGACCTGTGGATCTACACCTTATAAATGTGCAGAACAAAAAAATGTGTTTCATTTTGTTTCGATTCGTTATGTACATAAATTCCTTAAGTTAAAAAAAAAATCGGATTTGTTTAGTTATTTTGAATTCTAATCTATTCAGAATTTTCAAATTCCATTTAAATTCCAGTCGAAATCAAGTTTATTCTATTCAAAATCTGAATTTTGGAAGATGGTTATATTCTTTCTATTCCATTCAATTTTATTATTTTTTCTATTCTATTCCTTGATTTTCATTTTTTTTTCTTTTTTTTTCTATTATATTGTATTATTTTCTATTGTTTTTCAATTTTAATTTATTCTATTCGAAATTCATTTTTCAGAAAACGGTTATAGTGTTATATTCTTTCTATCCCATTTTTTTTCTATTCCATTATTTTATTTTCTATTCTTTTTTTTTATGCTATTATATTCAAATTCAAATTTACATTTTGGAAGATGGTTGTATACTCTTTTATTCCATTCAATATTATTATTTTTTCAATTCTATTCTTTGATTTTCTAATCTATCTTTTTCTATTCTACTCTATTATTTCCTATTATATTTTAATTAAAATTGATTCTATTTGAAATTCGAATTTTGGAATACAGTTATATTGCTATATTCTTTCTGTTCTGTTCTATTATTTTCTTTTGTTTGTTCTATTCTTTGCTATCCTATTTTTTTTATTTTTTTTTGTATTTTATTATTTTCTATTCTATTCAAATTCAAACTTTTTCTATTCAAATTCGAATTTTGGAAGATGGCTATATTTTTTCTATTCTATTATTTTTTTCTATTATTTTCTTTTCTGTTCTATTTTCTTTTCTATTATATTCTATAATTTTCTATTCTATTTGAATTCCAATTTATTCTATTCGAAATTCATTTTTCAGAAAACGGTTATAGTGTTATATTCTTTCTATCCCATTCTTTTCCATTCCATTATTTTATTTTCTATTCTTTTTTATGCTATTATATTCAAATTCAAATTTATTCTATTCCAAATTTACATTTACATTTTGGAAGATGGTTGTATACTCCTTTATTCCATTCAATATTATTATTTTTTCAATTACATTCTTTGATTTTTTTTTAATCTATCTTTTTCTATTATATTATATTATTTTCTATTATATTTTAATTCAAATTGATTCTATTTGAAATTTGGAAAACAGTTATAATGTTATATTCTTTCTGTTCTATTCTTTTCTTTTGTTTGTTCTATTCTTTTCTATTCTATTTTTTTGTATATTTTTTAGTATTTTATTATTTTCTATTCTATTCAAATTTAAACTTATTCTATTCAAATTAGAATTTTGGAAGATGGCTATATTTTTTCTATTCTATTATTTTTTTCTATTTTCTTTTCTGTTCAATTATTTTCTGTTCTATTATATTCTATAATTTTCTATTCTATTTGAATTCCAATTTATTCTATTTGAAATTCATTTTTCAGAAAACGGTTATAGTGTTATATTCTTTCTATCCCATTCTTTTCTATTCCATTATTTTATTTTCTATTCTTTTTTTATGCTATTATATTAAAATTCAAATTTATTCTATTCCAAATTTACATTTACATTTTGGAAGTTGGTTGTATACTCTTTTATTCCATTCAATATTATTATTATTTCAATTATATTCTTTGATTTTTTTTAATCTATCTTTTTCTATTATATTATATTATTTTCTATTATATTTTAATTCAAATTGATTCTATTTGAAGTTCGAATTTTGGAAAACAGTTATATTGTTATATTCTTTCTGTTCTATTCTTTTCTTTTGTTTGTTCTATTCGTTTCTATTCTATTTTTTTTGTATATTTTTTAGTATTTTATTCTATTCAAATTTAAACTTATTCTATTGAAATACGAATTTTGGAAGATGGCTATATTTTTTCTATTCTATTATTTTTTTCTATTATTTTCTTTTCTGTTCTATTATTTTCTTTTCTATTATATTCTATAATTTTCTATTCTATTTGAATTCCAATTTATTCTATGGGAAATTAATTTTTCAGAAAACTGTTATAGTGTTATATTCTTTCTATCCTATTCTTTTCTATTCCATTATTTTATTTTCTATTCTTTTCTATGCTATTATATTCAAATTCAAATTTATTCTATTCCAAATTTACATTTACATTTTGGAAGATGGTTATATACTCTTTTTACACACACAGATCACGGTTCTCGGTGTGTCACAAGCGTTCGTGGGTGCCCGGTGGTCATCGCGCTCCAGCTGGGCACTCACATTGGCTCCGGGGGGTGAGCAGCGGGAGTGTACACGCGCTTCTAGTGGCCAAAGGGAGAAGCACCGTAACATAACATTGTTTTGCCCAGCCAAGCTATGCGGCGGCTGGTCGGCAAGTGGTTAAACAAACCTTAGTGATCTTTGAACTTTCTGCCCCAATGACACTAGTCACATAGAGTGAATCTCCCCAGTAGGGTCACAGACATAAATTATACCCTGACAAAACTAATATCCCTTCCACACCCTATCCAAAAATACAGAAAAAGTTATGTTTTTAGATCAAAGGTCCTCAAACTTTTTAAACAAGGGGCCAGTTCACGGTCCCTCAGACTGTTGGGGGGGCTGGACTCCATCACAGACTCCTCTCTATCATAGACTCCTCTCCATCACAGAGCCCCCCCCCCATCATAGACTCCTCTCCATCACAGATCCCCCCATCACAGACTCCTCTCCATCACAGATCCCCTATCACAGACTCCTCTCTATCACAGATCACCCCCATCACAGACTCCTCTCTATCACAGATCACCCCCATCACAGACTCCTCTCCATCAGAGATACCTCTCCATCACAGACTCCTCTCCATCACAGACTCCTCTCCATCACAGACTTCTCTCCATCACAGACTGCTCTCCATCACAGATCCCTCCATCAGACTCCTCTCCATCACAGATCCCTCCATAAGACTCCTCTCCATCACAGATCCCCCCATCACAGACTCCTCTCCATCACAGATCCCTCCATCAGACTCCTCTCCATCACAGATCCCTCCATCAGACTCCTCTCCATCACAGATCCCCCCATCACAGACTCCTCTCCATCACAGAGTCCCCCCATCATAGACTCCTCTCCATCATAGACTCCTCTCCATCATAGACTCCTCTCCATCATAGACTCCTCTCCATCACAGACTCCTCTCCATCACAGACTCCTCTCCATCACAGACTCCTCTCTATCACAGACTCTTCTCCATCACAGACTCCTCTCCATCACAGACTTCTCTCCATCACAGATCCCTCATCACAGCCTCCTCTCCATCACAGATCCCTCCATCAGACTCCTCTCCATCACAGATCCCCCCCTCACAGACTCCTCTCCATCACAGATCCCCCATCACAAAGCCCTCCATCTTAGATCCCCCTAATCACAAGGCTCCCCATCACAGAGCCCCCATCACAGATCCCTCCCACCACAGACCCCCCCATTACAAAGCCCCCCAATCACAGATCCCCCAATCACAAAGCCCCCCAATCACAGAGTCCCCCTTTACAGATCCCTCCAGTGATATTACACTGTCCCTTCCATAAGATCGCAGCACTTCCCCTCCTCAGCACTTCCCCCTCCCCTACCTTATTCACACAAGATACGAAGCACGGCAGGTCCGGACAAAGCGCGGGACTTTTCAAGTGAAAGGCAGATGATCGATTGCTGGGACCGCCCCGCTGCCTAGTAACCAATTACCGGCTTATTAACTCGAAAAGTCCCGCCCTTTGTCTGGACCTGTCATGCATCGTGTCTTGAGTGAATAATGTAGCAGAGGGGAGGGGAAATGCTGCGATCTTATGAAAGGGGCAGTCCATGCCGTAGGCCGGGTAAATCACCTTTCGGGCCATATGCGGCCCGCGGGCTGTAGTTTGAGGACCCCTGTTTTAAATAGTGAAGTGATTTACTTGAATGTAATGTACTACGCAACCAACAGCGGAAATAGATGACCTTTTTATGTTGGTAGCATTTGACCTTACTTTCCCAAGAAATGTATTGGCTCCCCTTACTATGTCTTTACCCTGCACCTTAGCAGCCTCATCCTAAGGACAATAAGGACAGTACGTATTCTGTTAATTACTCAGCAGGAATCTGATCTTTCTCTCTAGTCTCTGGCATGTGTTAACCAACACGAAGCCTCTTGTGTCACAACTAATAGATTCTCCTTCTCCTTCCAATGCCAGCTCTATTACTATATTTAATATAGTCACGTGAGACCCAACTGACTCTGGTGCTAATCTCCTGGCCTTGAGGCATTGCTAAAATAAATGCAGAGGCTTGGATTCCATGCATCGGATGGACAGATGAAACAAACAAGTGCATATTAGTCAGCAGGAGAGAAATAATATCTAAGAAAAAGTCCGATAAGTATCTCTGGCTTAATACTCTAGATGTGTTTGCTGTAGGTTATATAAATGATTCATAGCAGCTTCACATGTCAGACTTAGATTACCTAAATATTAAACTGTTTTCTATGATGCTCTTCAGATAACACCGTATTATTGAAGACTTTATAAAAAGGGATGCAAAGTTTTTTTAAAACTTCACTTTTTTTTCAAGGCAAGTGGACATTATAAAAATAAAATAGACTTTATTAAAGCGGAGTTCCGGCCACAATTTCACTTTTTAAATATAAATACCCCTGTAATACACAAGCTTAATGTATTCTAGTAAAGTTGGCCTGTAAACTAAGGTCTGTTTTGTTAGGTTGTTACAGCATTTAGACACTTTATAAAATAGAAATTGACTGGGGCCATCTTAAGTGTGGGCATCATGAAGCCAGACTGTATGACTTCCTGGATTTCAGCCTTGCAGATCTCGCACATGCTCAGTGCTGCACAAGCAGTGTCAGATCAGGTTTCAGCACCTGTGCTGTCCAAGTCACATGATTCTTTGAGACTGGGGAGTGCACAGACTCCTGGAAAGTTACACCCACTACATTCCCAGGAGTCTGTGCGGTGTAGGTTAGGAAGCATTAAGCACCTAGGTGCAGGAAGTGGGAAGATTAACTATTCTGCCTAGCAACAACACTTTGAAGGCATCTAAAAAAAAAAAAAAAAAATTGTAAAGGACTAATGCCATTTTTTTAAAACTACTGATGTAATGTTATATTTATGGGTGGAACTCCACTTTAAGTTCAGACATTCAAATGTATTCATTTATTTTTATATACCTGCAAATATGTTTATACAGTGCCTTGAAAAAGTATTCATACCCCTTGAAATTCTCCACAGTTTGGCATTTTAAAACTAATACTGTAAATGACTAATGACACCACAAAGCAACTTACCGTATATACTCGAGTATAAGCTGACCCGAGTATAAGCCGAGGCACCTAATTTTACCCCAAAAAAAGGGAAAACTCATTGACTCAAGTATAAGCCTAGGGTGAGAATGCAGCAGCTACTGTAAGCGGAAAAGAGGGTCAACAATGCCCATTTGCATGCCTCACTGTGCCCATTGCAACCTCACTGTGCCCATTGCAACATCACTGTGCCCATCCTCACTGTGCCCATCCTCACTGTGCCCATCCTCACTGTGCTCATCCTCACTGTGCTCATCCTCACTGTGCCCGAGTCACTGTGCCCGAGTCAGTGTACCTGAAATTGAGTCCGAGGATGAGAGAACGTTCGTAATAGGCGGAACTGTGTCTGCTGAGAAACGCCTATCACAGAAGGGACCAGGAGGAGACCGCGACTTTTAAACATCGGTCGCCCGCAGCCTGTCAGCTTGCAGCGGCATGCTATTCCATCCATCAGGAGAATGACCCCAAACACACCTCCAGGCTGTGTAAAGGCTATTTGACCAAGAAGGAGAGTGATGGGGTGCTGCGCCAGGTGACTACCTCTTGAAGCTCATCAAGAGAATGCCAAGTGTGTGCAAAGCAGTAATCAAAGCAAAAGGTGGCTACTTTGAAGAACCTAGAATATGAAATATATTTTCAGTTGTTTCACACTTTTTTGTTATGTATAATTCCACATGTGTTACATTCATAGTTTTGATGCCTTCAGTGTGAATCTACAATTTTCATAGTCATGAAAATAAAGAAAACTCTTTGAATGAGAAGGTGTGTCCAAACTTTTGGTCTGTCCTGTATATATATATATATATATATATATATATATATATATATATATATATATATATATATATATATATATATATATATATATATATATATATATTGTATAAATATAAATATATATTAAAAATAAATAAAAGCAGGTGTGCTTCTTGAAGTAGTAGTTAAGCAATTTTCCGTCTTGCTATTTTTTGGATGCATGATGATAACATTATTAAATACCGCATTTTCCGGCGTATAAGACAACTTTCTGGATGCAAAAACATGCATCCAAAGTCGGGGGTCGTCTTATACGCCGGGTACGGTCTCCGTGCTCACTTTTTTTGCCGGCGGTGACAGTCTCCGTGCTGCGAGCGCGAGCGTCAATGATTTAAAATACGCTCCTTCTCCTCAGAGTGTTCTGTGATAGGCGGAACACAAATTTTGCCAGCAGCACCTTTGTTCTGTGTTCTTCCTATCACAGATGCCTTCTCATCCTTGGACGAGATGAGAAGACGTCCGTGATAGGCCTATCACAGAACACTCTGAAGAGAAGGCTCGGCTTTCAAATCATTGACGCTCGCACTCGCAGTACGGAGACTGTCACCGCCGGCAAAAAAAGTGAGTGTTTGCGGTGATTGCACTGGGGGGGGCAACAAGTTCAGGCACAGTGGGGGCAAGTGATGGCACAGAGAGGGGCAAGTGATGACACAGTGAGGGGCAAGTGATGGCACAGTGAGGGGCAAGTGATGGCACAGTGAGGGGCAAGTGATGGCACAGTGAGGGGCAAGTGATGGCACAGTGAGGGGCAAGTGATGGTACAGTGAGGGGCAAGTGATGGTACAGTGAGGGCAAGTAATGTAATGGTACAGTGAGGAATGTAATGGCACAATGCAGTGAAATTTGAAAAAGCCTGTTTCTGTCAGCGGTTCTGGCTACCCCTCAGCTTCCAGAAAGACTAGTAAGAAGGGGGTAGTCTTATACAGTGAGTATATCCCAAATTTCCTGGAAAATTAGGGGGTCGTCTTATACGCCCAGTCGTCTTATACGCCGGAAAATACGGTACTCTTGTTATTCTTGTGCTCCCAGTTTTTTAAACTGCTCAATACTAGTGGTTGCTACGTATGTGCGCCCAGGTTTTGAAGCTATGTATTTTTATTATTATTAATAATAATAATAGTAATAATAATAATAATAATAGCACATAATAACGCACAAATAAAATAATATCCCAAGTGTTACCATTTCAATGCAGTACAGTACACCTTATTTATAATGCAGCAGGAAAAGACAGCACACACCAGCGTAAACTGAATGAAATTATGAGACCATAGCATGATTGTGATCTGGCTGTCAGCGAGACTCAAGGTCACTGCTTGTTTTACGTGGCTAAATAGCCAACAGCCAACTTTATCTTATGACACAATAATACTCTATCAAGTAAGCTGCCTTAAGAATGATGTGGTGCTTTAGTGCAAGGTTTCAGCTAACTAGCTGAGCCAAAGAATTCAACACCCTCCCTACGGCTGACATTGGAAGGTCAAAGGGTAGAGTTAGCTAACAGGACTGATTCAGTGGCTGTGTGAGAGGACTGGAAGCCATCTGATGAGCTATTTGTTCTCGTTGACCCTTGGTTCCCATAAAAATCAGCCTAAATGTGGCAATTTGAGTTGAAATACTTTGATACAAGCATTTTATTTTGTTGTCACTAAAAAAACGGGGACAGCAGCCCAAAGGGCACTCAACTCCTGGTTAAGGATCTCCTTAGGGATCTCGCGCAGCGCTGACCCAGTTCTACCCATCTCTGTTTAACATGCCATAGGATAAAAATTCACTAGGGTGGATGTTTGTTGAGATAAATTTCACTGTCTGTCTTTTCAGATCTACGTCAGGCAACAGCTATCACCTTCACACTAACAATATCCTTTAGTAAACGATAAAGTCAAGTCAAAAAGGAAACCTAGACGTATTATCAGCAAGCCTACGCTATCCGCTTTCACTGTTTACTTGCCAGCAATGCATCCCTTTGCTACACAAAGATTCAGAGAACATCAAACATGGATGCCAGGAGAAAGAAAGCTTGAGAGAGAGATTCTTAGGTGGCAAAGGGCTTTACGATGCCTATTAATGTGTGAGTGGCATATAAAAATACCCATGCTGTATTGTTAGCATGATGTCATATAGTCCAATTGATTAAACACAGTACAACAGCCTAATGACACCAAGACTTTTCACCACTACAGCCATAAGAAAGTTCCAAAACAGATTTTATTTATACAACCGTCATTAAAATAATATTATTTTATGATTATTTATATCTCTCCAGAGGTCAAGTCCTGGGAAAAAAAGTGTGGGAATTCACCCAAGATTCCCCCTAACCTCAAAAATAAAAAAGTGTGCGTGTGTATATATTTTACATACTGCTTTTTTAACAAATAAAGTGCAACATTTATTGTAAAGTACAGGGACACCTCCAAAATTCACATGCATTAAACAAATAAATATAGAACAGATGTAAAAACAAAATAATTTATCCTGTATGCTATACTAACAAAAAACTGTGCCCATTAGTGCAGACTCACTGAGCCCATGAAATGCAGCCTCACTGTGTCAGTCATTGCAGCCTCACAGTGCCCATCATTGCAGGCTGACTGTGTCCATCATTGCTGCCTCACAGTTACCATCAATGCAGCCTCACTGTGCCCATCATTGCAGCCCCCCCCCCCACAAGCCCAAGGTGGGAAGTGCTTCAAGCCAATGGGAATTTGCAAAAATCTTAACACGTGGGGCCAGATCCACGTAGATAGGCGTATCTTTAAATGGGCGTAGCGTATCGGGCACTGATATGCATCACTGATGGGCATTGATAGGCGTCACTGATGGGTACTCATGGGTGGCACTGGTGGGCACTGATAGGCGACACTGATAAACACTGAAAGGCTGCAATGATGGGTACTTATGGGTAGCACTGATAGGCGGCACTGCTGGGCACTGATAGGTGGCACTGCAGAGCACTGATGGGCACTGATAGGCGGCACTGCTGGGCACTGATATGCCACACTGATAGATGGCACTTATAGGCATCCCTGGTGGCACTGGCACTGGTAGGCATTGTGGATGGGCACTGATTGGCAGCTGCCTGGGTACAGATTGGCATTTACCTGGTGGTCTAGGGTGGCATATCTGGTGGTCCAGTGTGGGTGACCATTTCTTGTAGTCCTGATGGCATCCTGGAGGTCCTGGGCGGGCATCTGAGTTTAGGCTGCACTGATAAACAATCAGCACAGACCCCCCTGTCAGGAGAGCAGCCGATTGACCCTCCTCTGCTCATGTCTGTCAAAAGCCGATCAACGGCTCTTCCTGTTTACATACGTCAGAGGTTCTTTACTGAAATCGGTGTGTCCGACTGACACGGCGCACCACAGATCGCAGTGATGCATGCCCCATATTATCCTGCTGAACATCATATGATGTTCAGTCAGGATAACTGAACCACCGGTCGGCCGTCATTCTGCTATAGGCCAGGCGGGAAGTGGTTAAAGGATCTGCTACTTACAAGCTTGGTGCAAGATAAAACAGCACACCTTCAGAAGTCTAGTGGAGTCCATGTTTTGACAGGCCAGGGCTATTTTGGAGGCAAAAAGGGGACCTCCTTACCATTATGTGGGTGCTCATAATGGGTCATAATGCTATTGGTGAGTATATGGCTAATCAGTTTATTTCCCAAAACACTCCGGATAGATCCACCATTTATATTTACAGTATATGGTGTTACAATTGCTTATCAGCCAAGAATAAAAACAATCCCTGTCTCAAGACTCGTGGAAACCATAAGCAGCTGCAGCAGGAGCAATGTGACCCGAAATGAATTAAGGAGCGACAAAAATAGCAATGAACTAAGGATACAATATGTAAGTTATATTGATCATAAATACAATGTTCCTTTATATATCATTTTAGGAACCCTCCAAAATCTAACAAGGCTACAACATATTGTACGTTGGTAAATATCAACCAGAGCACTAATGGATTAATAAATAGCTGGATTTACATTTCAATAGGTGTACCCTAATCTTCAATTACCGTATTTATCGGCGTATAACACACACTTTTTTCCCCTTAAAATCAGGGGAAAATCGTGGGTGCGCGATATATGCCGATCACCGCCGATCCCCGCTATCTCCGACATTGTCCGAGCATTGTACGAGCCGAGCCGAGTGTACTGCACACTCGGCTAGGCTCGGCCACGTTCGGCTCCTCCTGCAGCCACGCGAGAGGAGCCAAGAGAAGCCGAGTGCGCAGGAAATCCGGCTCTGTACAGCATGCCAAATTCAAACACACAACGGAACGCAACCCCGGGCAAGGTGCGGATGGACACCCACAAGGCTTGACGAACCCCGCGCAACGCCGCAGACGGACGCCGGACAAGGCCGCCAATGGACGCCGGGCAATACAGCAGACGGACGGACCCCGCGCAAGGCCGCAGACGGACGCCGGACAAGGCCACAGATGGATGCCGGGCAAGACATCCAAAATGTAGGTTTTTTCCCTAAACTTCCCTTCTCAGCTTGGGGTGCGTGCTATACACAGGCGTGCGGTATATGCCGATAAATACGGTAATTAAAGGTGGAGAAAGAGAAAATCAGCAGCAGTAATATTCTACATTTTCTTAGGGAATATAAATTGTCGATGAACTGGTTTGCTATGAGCAACAGTATGAATTATTTTTATTTTTTGCTACACCATATTTTTTTTCCTAATAAGCCTTCATGAAGAAAATGTTTACATACAGTAATTTTCTAACTTCAGGGCAAGCGTAAAAACCAGTTCAATGGAGTCACATGTATACAAAACATTTGTTCACCTTTGAAAATGTGGATAGCCAACAATTCTTTCAAATTCCATAGATCAGTGGTACGCAAGAAGGGAATTCACTACCAAGAGCCACAATCAGGCGTTAGGCTGGCCATTACATGGGTCGAATTTCGAAAGAATTGAAAATCAGAAAATTCTTGCGTTTTGTGATCCGATGACGCCACCATTGATTTTGAAATTCGATCAACCAAGCCTTCAATTTCACCTAATGTTCCTACAGAAAATAATTTTCATGTCTAGGAATCTTCTTTTCTTTTCGGGAATTTTCTTTTCTTGCACATGCGCATTTCTTTTTTGATTACATTTCTCGCACGATTCTGCCATCATTGATCGTTCGGTTTTTAAAAAATTTGCAACATGTCCAATTATTAAAATTCAATGGCCGCTTGAAAATCGGTTGTTTCTGCAGCCCACCAAGGGTGCGAAATTTGAACGAAAATTCTTAGATAACATTTTCGAAATTTGACCCATGTATAACCTGCGTTAGAGAGACAACTTTGCAACACATGCATAGAAAAGACGTTGCAAAAATGTTTTTTTTTTTTTTTTGTATTGTACCGTATTAAAGAATGTATGAGGAGCAAGGGGGTTGCATGCATAGGCCACATTTAAAAGTTGGTCTATAATTAGATCTATGGCATTTCCTCATAGTTAAATGAAAGATGACCTAATCCCAGGTCTCTAGCTGTCATGAATGCATTTCAATACTTACGTTACCCTCAGATATGAAATGAATCTTCCAGTTTGGCCAGAACGGGTGATCTTCTTTCGCTCGTGCCTATGAAACTAGAAGTCACTTCCCATCCAATGCTCACCAAGAAAAATTGACTGAACAGATTTAAAAAAAGCTCATCCTATCTCTGATGGTCTACTTATGTCTACTTATGGATCTCCTCCCCCTTTTTTTTTACAGATTGTTGCCCAGAAATAAAAATGTTTTGAGTGATTTTAGTAGAATTCACTTCGGAATAAAATAATCGACTTTGGCAAGTTGGAAATTTTCAGTTTTGCTGATTAAACTGCTTATTCGCTTGCCGACCGATGCACGACGATATACGTCGGCAGAATGGCACGGCTGCGCAAAGGGATGTACCTGTATGTCCCCTATAAATCGCGGCATAGTAAGCACGCACGTGCCCGCCATGTGCTCCGTGACCGTGGCCGCGAGAGCGACAAACTTGATGCTCGACGGCAGAACGAGGAGATGCCTATGTAAACATGGTTAACATGGTTAACCACTTTACTGTCAGTGTCATTTTCATAGTAATCAGTGCATTTTTATAGCACTGATCGCTGTATAAATGACGATGGTCCTAAAATAGTAGTCAAAAGTGTCTGATGTGTCCGCCATAATGTCACAATAAAAATCGCAGATCTCCGCCATTACTAATAAAAAAATAATAATAATAAAAATGCCATAAAACTTTCCCCTATTTTGTAGACGCTATAACTTTTGCGCAAAGCAATCAATATACACTTATTGCGATTTTTTTCCAAAAATATGTAGAAGAATATATATCAGCCTAAACTAAAGCCTTGTACACACGATCAATCCATCCGATGAGAACGGTCCGAAGGACCATTGTCATCGGTTAACCGATGAAGCTGACTGATGGTCTGATGTGCCTACACACCATAGGTTAAATAACTGATCGTGTCAGAACGCGGTGACGTAAAACACAACGACGTGTTGAAAAAAACGAAGTTCAATGCTTCCAAGCATGTGTTGACTTGATTCTGAGCATGCGTGGGTTTTTTAACCGATGCTTTTGCATACTAACAATCGGCTTTGACCTATCGGTTAGGTGTCCATCGGTTCAATTTTAAAGCAAGTTCCTATTTTTTTGACCGAAGCTTAACTAACTGATGGGGCCCACACATGATCGGTTTGGACCGATGAAAACGGTCCATCAGACCATTCTCATCGGATGTACCGATCGCGTGTACGCGTCCTAATAAATACATTTTTATACATTTTTGGGGGATATTTATAATAGCAAAAAATATTTATATTTTTTCAAAATTGTCCCTCTTTTTTTGTTTATAGCGCAAAAAAAAAAAAAAAAAAAAATGCAATGGTGATCAAATACCACCAAAAGAAATCTCTATTTGTGGGGAAAAAAGGACGTTAATTTTGTTTGGGTGCAACATCGTACGACCGCGCAACTGTCAGTTAAAGCGACGCAGTGCCGAATCGCAAAAAGTGCTCTGGTCAGGAAGAGGGTAAATTCTTCCGGGCCTGAAGTGGTTAAGCGAAATGTGGCTAAAAACAAAAAAAAGGTCTTCCCCTTTTTTCTCTTTTATTAGGACAGGGGTGTATTTGAGGGGAAGGTTTGGGGATTTTTTTTGTGTTCTTTGTATTTTTTTAGGCATTTTTGTGTGTATATTTTTTTTTATTTTACCTTTTGTCTGGTATTTTATTCCTGTGAAAGAAATTAAACAATGAACCTAATAAGGAGCTGTTTTTTTTTTTTTTTTTTTGGCACAACAGGTCAAGTATAGTTGAAAGGAGAATCTATAGCCTTTATGAATCATTTAAAGCATGTTTTAACCTTAAAAACAAAAAAACAAAAAGAACAATGTAATTTGGCCTTTCTCGTTGACATACAAATGCATTTCACATAAATCTTTTGATTTTCAATAACATTCTGGCAAAAGGAAAATACTTAATTTCACTCATTCCTAGTCAGGAAGACATCCTCTGTATGCCAGAACATGCAACTGCTTCAGAATGGAAAGGGACATTTTCCAAACTAATCTTCAACTATCTTCGGCTCTATAGCTGGCCAAAGATTTAATTATTTTTCTTTTAATAAGCCAGCAGGCTGGATGAAACTAAAAATTAACAGAATCCCCCATCCACACAAGCAAAGTGTGCAGTTGATTGGCTGTAGCTGGTGGTCTAATGATTTTTTTCTAACATTCCCAATAAATGGAAGATGATTTATGTCGGGCAGGAGTGGCCATAGATGAACCGAAATTCCTCTGGTCCCTGCTAAACCAGCCACATTTCAATTCATCCGTGACCAGCTTGAAGATATCTGTTATGATTTGGGAATTCGCTACCATTAGGGGTGGAGTGACTGACCAGAACTGGGTGAGACAATGGGGCAGATGGTGGTGGATGACACAGATTTGAGGGAGAATGTTTGGCTTAGGCCCCGTACACACGTCCGAGGAACAGTGTTGAAGCCAAACACATCGAGTTCCACGTCGAGTTCAGTGTTGAAGCCGCCGAGGATCTCGGCGGGCCGACTTTCCTCGTTGAACAACGAGGAAATAGAGAACACACGACCGAGTTTCTCGGTAGAATCCAGCTCCGATCGAGTTTCTGGCTGAATTCTGCCGAGAAACTCGGTCGTGTGTACGGGGCCTCAGTCTGTCCTCATGTTGTATGAGGAGGATGCCTTTTTCAGCCTATGAATCGCCTTGTCCCTCTGCTTCCCAGCAGACTCAGCCACCGCTATCCTCTCATTGAGAGCCAGCAGGTTAGATTTAATGTCCGTGATGGCGGCTGAGAACATGGACTTAATGGCCCAGATTCACAACCGAGATAAGACGGCGTATCTCCAGATACGCCGTTGTATCTCTGAGTTGCGCCGTCGTATCTATGCGCCTGATTCTTAGAATCAGTTACGCATAGATATCCATTAGATCCGACAGGCGTAAGTCTCTTACGCTGTCGGATCTTAACTGCATTTTTTTTTTTACCACTAGGTGGCGCTTCCGTCGAATTCCGCGTTGAGTATGCAAATTAGCTAGATACGCGAATTCCAAAACATACGCGCGGCCGATGCAGTAAAGTTACAACGTTTACGTTAGGCTTTTCCCGGCGTAAAGTTGCCCCTGCTATATGAGGCGCAGCCAATGTTAAGTATTGGCATCGTTCCCGCGTCGAAATTTGAAAAAATTACGTAGTTTGAGTAAGTCGTCCGTGAATGGGGCTGGACGTCATTTACGTTCACGTCGAAACCAATGACGTCCTTGCGGCGTATTTTGGAGCAATGCACACTGGGAAATTCCACGGACGTCGCATGCGCCGTTCCGAAAAAACGTCAATCACGTCGGGTCACAGTAGTTTTGCATAAAACATGCCCCCCGATCCAAATTTTAATTAGGCGGGCTTACGCCGGCCGATTTACGCTACACCGCCGCAACTTACGGAGCAAGTGCTTTGAGAATACAGCACTTGCCCGTGTAAATTGCGGAGGGGTAACGTAAATCAGATACGTTACGCCCGCACAATTTTACGCGGCTCTACGTAAATCTGCCCCACTGTCTGCAGCTATCACTGACATATCAGCCAGAGTGAGGGGATGATTGGAGCAGGCAGTTCTTCTACCTGAGTCCTCAGGAGTGGATTGGGAGTCCTTGCTGTAATCCTCCTCGTGGTGCTGCTCCGGCGCCATCTTGGCTTTCCCCGTGCTGCCGTGGGCCCCTGTTTTTGGTTCAAACAGGTTAGAAATGTTACGAGCTGGGGTGGTGGACGATCCTCTCTTCGAGCGGGAGTGCGGCGTGCTGTAGAGCCGTTTGCCCGGCATCTGAGAGCTGTAGGTCGGGGAAATGAGCAGTTGCAGGCCGTGTGTGTGCCGGAGCTCTCCTAATGTGCGACCATACCCGTCGCGCGCCAAACCATGCCCCATCCTCATGTTGTAATGTAAAGTGCTGCGCAAACTGTTGGCACTATATAAATACTATATACAGTGGGGCAAAAAAGTATTTAGTCAGCCACCAATTGTGCAAGTTCTCCCACTTAAAAAGAAGCCTGTAATTTTCATCATAGGTATACCTCAACTATGAGAGACAAAATGTGGAAACAAATCCAGACAATCACATTGTCTGATTTGGAAAGAATTTATTTGCAAATTTTGGTGGAAAATCAGTATTTGGTCAATATGAACAGTACATCTCGTTATATATCCTTTGTTGGCAATGACAGAGGTCAAACATTTTCTGTAAGTCTTCACAAGGTTGTCACACACTGTTGCTGGTATGTTGGCCCATTCCTTAATGCAGATCTCCTCTAGAGCAGTGATGTTTTGGCGCTGTCGCTGGGCGACACAAACTTTCAACTCCCTCCCAAGGTTTTCTATGGGGTTGAGATCTGGAGACTGGCTAGGCCACTCACTTAGTCAGAGTGAGAGCCCTGAAAAGGGCCAAGAAGCAGAATCTCCATCTGAGCTCCTAGTGGTGGAGATGTTAGACTGCAGGTGATACTCCATTGACTCTCCTGAGCAGACTGTAAGTGCGCTGATTTTCTCCTTTGCAGCTCTGGAGCACCGGACCCATAAGGCAGCTTGTAACATAGGAGAATCAGCAAGGGTGCACAGAATTGCACATAGACACAGACAAGACACACAGGCTAGAAGTGTGTACAGGTGCTAACAACAAGGCCTGCTGAAACTGACTGGGGCACACTGGGAACACAAGGCTGTCAGCAGGTTGGGACACAATGGAAACAGAAAGCTGGAAACAGGCCGGGACATACTCCAAACACAAGGCTGGAGGCAGACTAGGACACACTGGGAACACAAGGCTGGAAATAGGCTGGGGCAACCTGGGAATACAAGGTTGGTAACAGGCTGGGACACCCTGGGAATACAAGGCTGGTAACAGGCTGGGACACCCTGGGAAGACAAGGCTGGTAACAGGCTGGGACACCCTGGGAACACAAGCCTGGAGGCTGGTTGGGACATCCTTCAACAGCTTCCCCCTGCGTCTCCTCCTTGGCAGATTCCCCCTGCGTCTCCTCCTCAGTGGTCAATACAGTCACTCCTCCTCTTGGCCAATCGGGTCTTAAGACCCACTTCCTGATTGGCTGGAAGGAGAAGCAGGAAGACAATAGCAAATATTACTTTGCTATTGTCACACAACTGGGTGGGCTCAGGGTGCAGTGTTCTGTGCCCCGAGCCCACCCTTTTTTAAGCCAATTAGAGTCTCAAGCTCTAATGATGTGCTTCAAAAAATAAAAATAAAAACATTGAAATCCAATGCGTCTGGCACCCTGCATGTAGATTAGGGGCCTGGCACACGGATTAGGGGGCCGGCGCCCCTGCGCCTCTAATGGAGCGGCTATCATTGCTGCAAACACAAGGCTAAAAGCAGGCTGGGACACCATGGGAACACAGGGCTAGAAGCAGGCTGGAACACCCTGGGAACACAAGGCTGGAAACAGGCTGGGACATAATGGGAACACAGGGCTGGAAGCAGACTGAGGGATACATGGAACACAAGGCTGGAAGCAGGATGGGACACACTGAGAACCAAAGGCTGGAAGCAGGTTGGGACACAATGGGAACACAAGGCTGGAAGCAGGCTGAGGGATACTTGAAACACAAGGTTGGAAGCAGGTTGGGACACACTGAGAACCAAAGACTGGAAGCAGGTTGGGACACACTGGAAACACAAGGCTGGAAGCAGGTTGGGACACACTGGAAACACAAGGCTGGAAGCAGGTTGGGACACACTGGAAACACAAGGCTTGAAACAGGCTAGGAAATGCTAGAAACAGAAGGCTGGAAGCAGGCTGTGACTTGCTGGGAACCCAAGGCTGGAAGCAGGCTGAGGGATACTTGAAACACAAGGCTGAAAGCAGGTTGGGACACACTGGAAACACAAGACTGGAAGCCGACTATTATACGCTGGGAATACAAGGCTGGAAACAGGCTGGGAGACACTAGAAACACAAAGCTGGAGGCAGACTAGGAAACATTGAAGACTGTAGGCAATGCTGGGGATCACTGGAAGCACAGGAAAACACTGGGAGAGAACCAAAGGCTGGAAGCAGGTTGGGACACACTTAGAACCAAAGTCTAGAAAACAGGTTGGGACACACTGGGAACACAAGGCTGGATGCAGGTTGGGACACACTGAGAACCAAAGTCTGGAAGCAGGTTGGGACACACTGGGAACACAAGACTGGAAGCAGGTTGGGACACACTGGGAACACAAGACTGGAAGCAGGTTGGGACACACTGGGAACACAAGACTGGAAGCAGGTTGGGACACACTGGGAACACAAGACTGGAAGCAGGTTGGGACACACTGGAAACACAAGACTGGAAGCAGGTTGGGACACACTGGAAACACAAGACTGGAAGCAGGTTGGGACACACTGGAAACACAAGACTGGAATCAGGTTGGGACACACTGGAAACACAAGACTGGAAGCAGGTTGGGACACACTGGAAACACAAGACTGGAAGCAGACTATTATATGCTGGGAATACAAGGCTGGAAGCGAGCTGGGACACACTGGGAACACATAGACTGGAAACAGGCTGGAAGATACTAGAAACACAAAGCTGAAGGCAGACTAGGACACACTGAAGACTGTACACAAAGTTTTTGCTTCCCTTACCCCAAGGACGTCCCACTTTTTGAATCAAAGTGGATATATTCTTTAAATCAAAAATTTTAATTAAAATATCTTCCATGATAGCTTGTTTGACAGTAAAATGGTAAATGTAAATTATATAAGGTGTAGACTTATAGCATAATATAGATAGGGAAATCCATGTGGCAAAAGGAACTTGTAATGGTGGCTCATGTATTTTAAAAAATATATTTTTTAAATACTTTTTTTGTAGTTTTGTCAAGCTGGGAGAAATGTGTAGTGATGCTGATTTCTGTACAATACACAGAGGATATTTTGTCTGAAGCCTCTTACAGAGTTCCACTTAGTTGCCTATAGTAAACAGGATATGAGAAATTGTGTAGCAATTGTCACCTTTTTTTTAGCATTACAAAACAACTCATCTCATGGAAATGTTTTTTTTTTTTTTTTTATCATACAATGCAAACCTCTGTGCTGTACATTTTGTCACTCAAACAATAACCTTAAATAGACATTATTAGCTGACAGCCAGCATCAGTCATAAACGTGTGTTGTGTCACTTCCTGTTCTCTGGTGAGTTCACATACAAAAGGGACATCTCAGCCTGACAAACTGACTTTCGTTCAAGGTTATCAAAATAATAAAATAGAGAAAAGGTTTCTGGATGAGCCCTCCAACACCTCTCGTGTCCCAAGCGGAAAACCTGTTGGAATTTAGATGATTGAACTCTAACCTCGTCGGACAAAATAATGAAGACTAATGAAACAATAACCAAAAGAAAAAAAAGCTCATTGGAAATGGAAAATAAAAACTCGCTCTGCCTCATTTCCACAATCTGACATACATCATTGACATATTTCTCTGACAAAGCGGTGACCTTAATTCTTATCCAAATCTGTCCAAACAGATACTGGAAGTAAAATGTCCCAGAGGTTAGCAGAGCCAGGCATCTGTTTCCACTGTGCGCTACATCCATGACCCTGTCCACACTATGCCCAAGAATAGTGTACATAAAGAGATGACTATAAATCAAGGCTTTAGGACATAGCTGAGAACGAGAGTAATTCTGACTCACATTGTCTCGAATACAATCCAACTTGTTGATTGTTATCATCGGTATTCTCTGTGATTGGAAAATAAAGTGCTTGAGTACATGCCAATGATACACTTGCCAACATTCACGGGGCAAAAAAGGTCATATCAAAAAGAAAGAATATATTACCCATTCTCTGTCTACATCTGGAACTGGTACCAAAGAGAGTTCTGGGACTGCTGGCAAGCATGTAGCACCTTGGCCTCATGGCAAGCATGTAGCACTTTGGCCTCTTGGCAAGCATGTAGCACCTTGGTCTCTTGGCAAGCATGTAGCAACTTGGCCTCTTGGCAAGCATGTAGCACCTTGGCCTCTTGGCAAGCATGTAGCACCTTGGCCTCTTGGCAAGCATGTAGCACCTTGGCCTCTTGGCAAGCATGAAGCACCTTGGTCTCTTGGCAAGCATGTAGCAACTTGGTCTCTTGGAAAGGATGTAGCACCTTGGTCTCTTGGCAAGCATGAAGCACCTTGGTCTCTTGGCAAGCATGTAGCACCTTGGTCTCTTGGCAAGCATGAAGCACCTTGGTCTCTTGGCAAGCATGTAGTACCTTGGTCTCTTGGCAAGCATGTAGTACCTTGGCCTCTTAGCAAGCATGTAGTACCTTGGCCTCTTGGCAAGCATGTAGCATCTTGGCCTCTTGGCAAGCATATAGCACCTTGGCCTCTTGGCAAACATGTAGCACCCTTAGCACCATAAATTGACATATTTAAAGGCAATTTTGTTTTTAATTTTTTTTGATAAAAATAACCGCTTGCTGACCACCGCACGCAGTTATACGTCGACAAAATGTCATGGCTGGGCAAATGGGCTTATAAATGCGTCCCCTTTAATTTGCGTCGCGAGCACCATGACCATGCCCGCGGTCATGGTGCTCCGATGGTGTCTGCTGGTGTCCCGCGATCAGGTCACAGAGCTGAAGAACGGGGAGATGTCAGTGTAAACACAACATCTCCCCGTTCTTCCTAGTGACATGTCACTGATCGTCTGTTTCCTGTCATCGGGAACAGCGATCAGTGACATGTAAGCCATGCCCCCTAACAGTTAGAAACAATCCCTAGGTCACACTTAACCCCTTTCAGCGCCCCTAAAGGTTAACCCCTTTACTGCCAGTTGCACTCTGAATATCTCATAAACAGTGCAAGTTTAGGAGATAGTCACAGTACCTACAGGTAAGCCTTATTATAGCCTCCAGCTAGTAAGCCTCCAGCGTCACACTGTCACTACTTAGAGGGCTTCCATCTTCACCTGGTCTGCCTTTCGGGGTTCATTGTCTCTGGCTACATTAGTGGCGGGGGGCACAATGGGGTCACTCATTCACAGTACCTACAGGTAAGCCTTATTATAGGCTTACCTTTATGTAAAAGTGGTAACAATTTGTTATAGCTTCTCTCACTTTTTTTTGGTCCAACTGGGGAGATTTCCTGTTTACAACATTGTTTTCTATGCATCTAAATGCAGCACTATAGTGATCAATGAGCCCATACACATATCTGCATGTACATGTAGACATTCATTCAATGAAAGATGAATTGTACTTGTCTAATTGCTGTACACATCTAACAGGAGTACTTTAGATGCATATTTTGAGCAGGGTCTTCTGCTAGCTCTGCCAGCAAGAACCTGGGTTTTGTGCAGAAAATACAAGTATGCCCATTGTGAATGAAGATTACAGGATGACAGCGCTGTCTCCCAGACTTACAGTTTTGCTCCTGTATTGTCCTGTCACACAGGATTCTGTTGAAGACTACAAGCCAGTGGTGGCTGATGCTCAAACTTTTTGGGTGGAATCAAACAAAAAAAAAAAAAAAAAACATCAATTGCAGCCACTGTGCCATCAAACGCAGCCACTGTGCCATTAAACGCAGCCACTGTGCCATCAAACGCAGCCACTGTGCCCATCAAACGCAGCCACTATACCCATAAATTGCGGCTATTGTGCCCATCAATTGCTGCCAGTGTGCTCATCAATTGCCACTACTGTGCCCATCAATTGCTGCCAGTGTGCAAATCAATTGCCACTACTGTGCCCATCAATTGCTCACACTGTACCTATCAATTGCTGACACTGTGCCTATGAATTGCTCACACTGTGCCCATCAACTGCTGCCTCCCCTACCCGCCCAGCATTTACCTTGTCTCGGTGGGGCAGCGGGTCCTGTCTTCTCCCGTCGTCTCTTTCCATCTCTTCCCGGCCTCTGCGATAGGCATCAAGTCACAGCATCTGTTATTTCAACCAATCAGGTGACAGGTGACAGACCCGAGCACCTGATTGGCTGAAAGGCGGTTCAGTGTTAGGAAAGCGAATATTAATTTGCTTTGCTAACACAACGCTGAGTGAATAGCAAGCGTCCAGCATGGCGCCCACTGTTCACCTTTTTGGACGCCTATTAGAGCCTTGTACACGCGATCAGAATTTCCGATGAAAAAAGTCAGACAGAATTTTTTCATCGGATATTCCGATCGTGTGTGTGCCCCATCTGAGTTTTTCCTTCGAAGAGTACAACGTACTTAGAAAGAGAACACGTTCTCTCTTTTTCAGATGGAAATTCCATTCATCTGTATGGAACTCCGAAAGAGAAAAAAACACGCATGCTCAGAATCAAGTCGACGCATGCTCGGAAGCATTGAACTTAATTTTTCTCGGCTCGTCGAGTGTTTTACGTCACCGCGTTCTTGACGGTCGGAATTTAGTGTGACAGCGTGTATGCAAGACAGCTTGAATGGAATTCCATTGGGAGTCTATCCTAACGGAAATAAGGCATAAGGCTCTAATCAGGTGCTTAAAAAAACACCCTCACCCCTGTAATTCAGGTGCCCGACACCCGAAAAGGCATATATATATATATATATATATATATATATATATATATATATATATATTATTTTTTTTAAATTGGGGCAGACTCGGTAGACCACTTGGTCGCTTTTTTGCCTTCACATTTCTCTGTTTCTATGTCATTTGGTTTATATCTACTTCAATTTTCCAGTGTAACATCAGCTTTTTTAGGAAATGCTGGGTATATGCTCCCTGTTCTATTTCCCTGATGCTTTATACTTTCAATAAAATACTAAATATGTCTCTATTCAACTTAGCATTTAAGGCAGATTGTGGCTATTACATCACTCCATCCACGATTGGATTGGATGGCATACAATCTGAGGCTTATATAAAGAGAAATTTACACTCTTTAGTGTATAAAACTCTGAGCCGTATTCACACAGAGACACTCAGAGAACAAACAAAAAAGCTGAACAGTTGATTCAGTTTCATCATCCCTAAATCCGGTGTATTATCTCTGAAGACTTCCATTCATAGCCCCTAAAGTGTAACTTTTCAGAAATGTTGATCAAGAAAATAGGAATTTGATGGTTGCGTGGCCTTGAAAAGCTGGAAAAAAAAAAGTAACATGAACATTTATTAGAAGGAAAATAAAAATCTCTCTGGTCTCAAGGCCCACACAACGAACCTTGATAAGCACTTAAATCCAAAACGAAAAAAAAAAAAAAAAGCAATTTGCATTTTTATTCCTACTCTCTAACATAATGCTTCATTTTACAGTTTCCATTAACGATTATTGCTGTCTTTACACAATGCATTAGGCACTTTTCTCGCCATTGTTTGTGTGCAGTTTCCATCAAAATACTTCATCCTGGTAACATTTTACACGGATTCAGTCTTTGTGCTGCTTCAATGCTATTATCTCAGAATGTGTCTCTCCAACAGGTCTCTTCAAGACCTGAAAACTGCCCTGTGTGAAATGTGTGTCACTCATCACCTTCTCATGCTGCCTGAATTAACAATGCCCAAGGTCTTATCTGACATGGAAAACAAACCTCACCTGGGTGGGCAGGTCAACAAAGCTTCTTATGGTCTTAATGGACTGAAACATATAGTCAGGCTGTGGGGTAACCTTGAAAAAACACCATCAGACAATTCACATCATCCTAACCTGGTGCAGGACCAAGTGGCAGTTGGAAAATCAATAATAAACTATAACCTTTGAATTATTTGTATTGTATTATTATTATCATCATCATTATTATTATACTGTATTTCTATTGTGCCAACAGTTTGCACAACACTTTACAATGTAATGGGAGACAGTACAGTTGCAATACAATGCAAGAGGGTTAGGAGGGCCAGTTGTACAAAAGGTAATAGCAGCGATGGATGAGCTGATGGAAGAAACAAAAGTTCAGTTGTTAGATGGAGGAGTGATAGGCATCCCTGAAGAGATAGGTTTTCAGGGCTCGCCTAAAGGTGGATAAAGTAGGAGATAGCCAGGCAAATTGAGGTAGAAAGCTCCAGAGGTTGGAAGAGGTTCTGAAGAAGTCCTGGAGGTGAGTATGGGAGTAGGAGACAAAGGAGCTAGAGAGCAGGACATCTTGGAAGTGGAGAGTAGACATGTGCATTCGTTTTCGTCCGAATCTCTGGGATTTTCGCGTTCGTTTTAACAAATGATAATGAACGCGCAGAATCCGAAATCTGAAAGATCCGACATAAAAAATGCTTTATTTTCGTTTCGTTGCAAAAACAGTTTGATATAGATAGAAGATTCGACATGATGGTGACAATAGCGATCTGTGTCTATGGAACCTGCTGTTGAATGTGCCTAACCTTAAAGCGGAGGTTCACCCTAAATTTTCACTTTGGGTGAAGTCAACTACTAGCCATAGACAAGAAATAATCCACTGTTTGTTTTTTTTTAATCGCCACTGTTACCTTTGTACTGCTGCCGTTTGTGTCCTGTCAATCAAAATTCCCCGCGGGGAGTGGGATTGTATGATCCTTTTCCCCCCTGACCAGCGCTATGCTATGTCTCCTGGGAGTGAGTGCTGAGAATCCCAGGAGACGCGCTGTGCTCTAATCCCGCGATATCTCGCGGCCCATGTGACTGAGCAAGCGTGTAGTGTTGACGGCGTATCCCGGAAGACTACCCTGTGGGCTTCACAGTGCCCGCAGTTAAAATGGAAACGTACATCGTTCGTTTTTATAACATATCGTTTCCTTGAGAAGACAGATTACGGCGGCTAAAGGAGTGGGACACACTGGTGGAGGAGTTCTAAAGGTAAGAGCGCAAGAATAATATATATAAAAAAAAAATTGATAACCCGCGGAACCCCCGCTTTAACTCTATTAGTCCAAGATTATTTGACATAGAGAGAAAAGATTCGACATGAGGATTCGACGAAGCAGTCGCCACGAGTGGACATTTATGGTCGAATTCTACTGTTGGTTGATCAGTAATAATAATTAATAAATATAATTATCACTAGTCATACAACATTAGAATTCTACTATGGCTTGAGGGCGGAGCATTTGTCCGGAAATGTACGATTGCGGCATCGTACCGTTTAGCTGCTTCATCGAATCTTCTTAGTGAGTGAGTGAGTGAATAACTACAAAAGCGCTACAAAAGCGAACTGAATCGCCTCAAGGCGCTTGGCATCCATTTTCCTTCTATTTAGCCTTCAGAAAAGGTGAGTTTTTTCCTAAAGGCCTGGTGATTCTCTTCCATTCGTAAATGAGATGGTAATGAGTTCCACAGTCGAGGTCCTTGGACTGCAAATCTTCGTTCTCCTTTGCTCTTGGGGATTTGTAGTAGATTTTGGTTGGCTGATCGGAGAACGCGATTGGGGTTGTGGAATTTTATTTTCCCACATAGATATTGGGGGTATGATGCCTTGTACACACTTGTGCGTCAAGCAGAGGGCCTTGAATGTGATTCGATCCTTGAAGGGCAGCCAGTGGAGTGACCTCTTAGAACATTCGACAGACACCATAAGCCTTCAATGACAGATTGGACATTAATTTGGATATTCAGACGAATGGATTTTTTAACAAAACAAAATAAATAAAAACGAATTTCGGGAGTAACTAAATACATTTATTTTTTGGACGAAAACGAAATTCCAAAACAAAATATTTCAGTGTGCACATGTCTAGTGGAGAGGACAGTTTGGGTGATTGAGACAAGATTGGTGATGTAGCTTGGGGTAGAGTTGTGAATGCCTTTTTATTTTTATTTTTATTTTTATTTGTTGAGCAATCAGAAGCCAGTGGAGGGATTGGCACAGATGGTGATGGACACTGAGCTAGTGGCAAGGTAGATGAATCTGGCAGCAGCATTCATGATTGACTGAAGCCAGTGTAGAGGTAAGCCTATTAAGAAGGGAGTTGCAATAGTCAAGGTGTGAGATAACAAGGGAGTAAAGGTATATTTATTTGACCTCAGACAATCACTGGGGAGCACCAAGAAGGTGTTTTAATAGGCATTTTCAGTCTCTCTTTCCCTGGGGTCTCTAACCTGGAAGGCAGCCTGTGCTACTGAAAAACTGTTGCTTTTAGGGCCTCAGCATGTCCTTGGCTGAGGGCCTGAAAGACATCTGTTGAAGGAGACTAACTTATAAAGCTAGGCTAGGGAAAGACCCCCTTTCACTGAAGAGCATCACAGGGTAGCTGATTGGAGAGCTGTCTCTAGACAATGTGGTTAGGACCTTTTCCTAGAGCTTCAGATGTGCCTATGCTTTGAGGGTTAGACGCCAGAGATTGCTACAAGGACTGTGACTGCTCTTACAGTCTCAAATTGGACAGGCTGTCCCGTTCATCTCCCGCAATATTTAAGGCTGCTACTTAACGATGTTTGCTTCAGAATCTATCCTTCTGTACCTGATTGCTTTCTTGTAGTATCCTGCCCCCTCATTCCTCTCACCTGTTCAAGTACTGCACAAAAACTACAAGAAGAGACCCCAAGACTGAGCCTGTGTTTGCTGGTGTGCTCAGGAACTGGTATCTGGACCTGGCAGCCTCTTGACGGATAAGACCTGGGTTATTTCCCACATCCCCTCCAGGGATAAGCGCTACAATTGTATGGATGTGGATATTTGACCAAAAAACTCCAATGGGGGTCCTAAAGAATATGAACCATTAAAACAATTGTAAAAAAAATGACAAAAAAAAAAAGAAAATTGTGAAGAAAAAAAGCAACACAAAACTACTGGTAGTGGAAATACCAGGGATGCAAAGGTCGCATGGCAGGAAGGTGACCCAATGCGGGACAATAATTAAGGGTCCCACAATGGAATAAAAGGGTCCAGGGATGAGTGAGAAGGGCCCCAGGTCAGGGGCCAGCGGGGTTCTTCTTGGTTTCTAATATTACACTTGATGCAGCAGCTGGAGGTTGCATTATGCAACATGGCTAAACTCCAAACCTGTAAAGTTCAGACTGAACATGGGTTTCGTCTGAAGCTCAACCCTACTCTACAGTAACTGCAACTACAGAGGTCAGTGGAGGGCTTGTTAAAGATATTTATTGTTTATTAAGATTATGTATATACTTGAATGTTCTTATCCTGGCCACAGATTCTCTTGGCTTACGGCTTTAAAAGCAAAATATGCAGATAGGAACCACAATGACCCAAGTTCAGTCTTCAAGCTCTCAACTATCTTCTGGCCTTAGTGGGTCTCTTTTATGAATGAATGAATAAATGACTTGTATAGCGCTACACATGCAAACTGAATTGCCTCTAGGCGCTTTTTCCAGCCAGTGTCTTCTTGGCTGGTGCGGTCATTTTACCCCGTAGGATCTCGACACGCTTGGGACACACAGTCATACACACAGATATACATATATATATACTGGGCCAATTTGGACAAGATCTCATTTACCTACCAGCAAGTCTTTGGAGTGTGGGAGGAAAGCGGAGTACCCAGAGGAAACCCACGCAAGCACAGGGAGAACATGCAAACTCCAGGCAGATGGTGTCGTGGTCAGGATTCGAACCAGCGACCCTTTTGCTGCTAGGCGAAAGTGCTACTCACTAAACCACTGTGCTGCCCTTATCCCTCGCTCAACAATTTGGCCTCCTGTTCACCTTGGTTTTGATTCAGTTTTGTCTTCCTCCTCCAACTCTCAAGGTTTAATGAACCTTCTTCAGCTGTTGTTTAAATTTCCCCCGGTGTTGGTAGACCAGTTAGAGTAGGAGTAAACTCCCATGTATGATTTTTGCCTATAATAAAGGCTTACCTACTGTATAGGTACAGTAAATATTCCTAAATGTGCACTGTTTAGGAGATATTTACTTTAGATGCAGCCGGTGACGTCACCAGTCCTTGCACTCTGAAGGAATGGCATACCCATGCCGTTCCTTAAGGCCTCGTACACACTATAGGTTAACCAGAGGACAACGGTCTGAAGGACCGTTTTCATCGGTCCAAACCGATCGCGTGTAGGCCCCATAGGTTATTTAACCTTAGGCTGCATTCACACTGTAACGCCGCGTATGCGGCGTATTTTGCCGCGATTTGTGTAACTTTTTTTTCCCCACAAATCATTTCCATTGCTGTCTATGGCCGAACGCCAATGTCGCCTGAAAAAAAGGGTCCAGGACTTGTTTTCAGGCGGCAGGCGTACGGCGTTTCGGCGTTCGGCGTGAGATGTGAACCATCTCATAGACAGCAATGGAAATTCGCCCCTCCAGCGTATCGAGCGTCGGGCGTCAGGCGTTTTGTCGCCTAGGTGTAAATGGAGCCTAAGGTTAAAAAAATGGCAACTTGCTTTAAAATTTAACAGATGGATTGCTAACTGATAGGTCAAAACCGATCGTTAGTAGGCACGTCCATCAGTTAAAAATCCATGCATGCTCAGAATCAAGTCGACGCATGCTTGAAAGCATTAAACTTCGTTTTTTTTAGCACGTAGTTGTGTTTTACATCATCGCGTTTTGACACAATCGTTTTTTTAACTGATGGTGTGTACGCACGACGGACCATCAGTCAGCTTCATAGATTAACCGATGACAACGGTCCTTCAGACTGTTGACCTTTGGTTAACCTATCGTGTGTACGAGGCCTAAGGCTGCGTACACACGGTCGAACATGTCCACGGAAACTGGTCCGCGGACCAGTTTCCGCGGACATGTCCGACCGTGTGTACGGCCTAGCGGACAGGTTTCCAGCGGACAAAAGTTTCTTAGCAAGCTAAGAAACTTGTCCGCTGGAAACATGTCCGTCGGACATGTTCGATGGTTAGTACACATAATCGGACATGTCCGCTGGTTAAGACGTGTAACCAGCGTCCCAAAATCCCGTGCATGCGTCGAATTGATTTAACGCATGCGTGGAAGCATTGCACATCCGTGTTTGAGAACGTTGGTGTCTTCTACGTCACCGCGTTCTTTGTCCGCGGGGATTTTGGTCTGATGGTGTGTACACACATCAGACCAAAAGCTCCCAGGAGACATGTCCGATGAAAACGGTCCGCGGACCGTTTTCATCGGACATGTCTCCTTGTGTGTACGGGGCCTTAGAGTCCTGTGCTGTCAACGGAGGCTCCCATGCTCATGCATGGGAGTGACTTCATCGCGGCTCCGGCCACTCAAACAGCCGGAGTCCGCAAACCCAGAAGGAAGATCGGGTGAAGATGGATGCGCCAATCACGCACACAGACACTAGGCCAAAAAGGACAAAAGACCATTAACCTACTGATCTGTTCTTGAACTGTGAGATAACCCCCAGATATTACACACATTAACATCAACCAAACAAAAGTGTAAAGCCCACATAAGTAAAGCCCCTGTTGGAATTGAATCTTAAATCCCAACTCTACAAGGCCAGAGTGTTAATCACTGCTCTGTCAAAAATAAAAAAGTACTTTGGTTTAGACTTGGGAAAAAAAAAAAAAGAAGAAAACTCTGTGGACCCTTAATGAATATAAACAGCCTTGAGACTTTCCGAACATGCAACCAGGAGGGCAGCCAATTGTCATTACTGAGTTTCCAAAAGGAAAGATATTGGAAGAAATTATCATTTTTTGGCAGGCTAATCTACAATATATTAATGTGCAGTGTTCTATGTAATTGAATGTCCTTCACCATAAGCTAAATTCCCCTGGATAGCAAAGCATTGTGGAAACATCTGAATCACTTTTAATTTAACCTTTCACTCGCTGAAAGACACTAGCAAGAGCTGAAAAAAGTTTATACCAACAAGCACAATGTACAAAGACGTGATTGATGTCTAGAACACAGTAATGTCGGTTTACAAAAGTCAAAGTAAATAATTTAGAACACACATACTATATATACTGTATAGTTTTAGGCAGGTGTGAAAAACTTCTGCAATTTAAGAAAGCTTCTAGCAATGGAGTGTTAATAGTTTGTTTTTTATCAATTAAAGTGGAAGTAAACTCTACGGCCTCGTACACACGACAGAGTTTCTCGGCAGAATTCACCGAGAAACTCGGTCAAAACCCGGATTCTGCCGAGAAACTCTGTCGTCTGTACAGTTTTGGCTCGATGGAGCCGCCGAGGAACTCGACGAGAAAATAGAGAACATGTTCTCTATTTTCTCGTTGTCCGCGTTGGGAGAAGGCGGCCCCTCGAGCTCCTCGGCGGCTTCATCCCAAAACTCGACGAGGAACTCGACGTGCCAAGCACGTCGAGTTCCTCTGTCGTGTGTACGGGGCCTACCACAAATTACAAATAAGGTAATACAGTAAAACCTTGGTTTTAGAGTAACTTGGTTTGAGAGTGTTTTGCAAGACAAGCTAATGTTTTTTATACGTTTTGACTTGATATACAAGCGATGTCGCGATATAAGAGTAGCGTCATGTCACAACTGAGTATAAAAGAGATGAGAGGCGCCTCTAAGTGTAGCAATATGGTTAAATATTATGAAGGTGCAACATTTAGAAACTCACATGGTTCATGACTAAAACATACACATCTAAGTATGCAGGCATCCGGGGTAAAGCTTTCCACATAGACCATCCTCCGCACCGCCATTGATGTCATCCCTTCCACAAGTGGTTTAAGCCTCGCTTTTAGATCGTTCTACTGCAGGGTAGTCTTCCCGGTCACAATTGCAGACTGATAGCGGTGAGAGCCGGAGGTGAGGAGGATGGTCTATGGAGATCGCTTTAGCCTAGATGTCGGCAGACTTATATGTGCCTCTTTTAATCATCAACCATGTGACTTGCTAAATGTTGTACCTTCATTAAATGTAACCATATTGCTACACTTAGAGGCGTATCTCTTCTCTTTTATACTCTGGAGCTCCTGATGGATTTTGCTTCTAATCCCCTTGTGGAGGCTTCCATTTGTGGATGGACATTTTATGGGTACACAACTTATCAAATTGCTGTAATCTTTTTATATGGGCTATAAACTGATGGACTTATGAATAAATCGTTGTAGAACGAATCATTTGAGTTTCCATTATTTCTTATGGGAAAATTTGCTTTGATATACAAGTGCTTTGGATTATAAGCATGCTTCTGGAACGAATTATGCTCGCAATCCAAGGTTTTACTGTACATGTAGTTAGTGTGAAGCAATTTGCCACATAGGGAAGGCAAATAGAATGCTTCCTACTCCTTACTACTCCTACTACTTCCTTCCTACTCCTATTACTTTTTTTCAAAGCTCTTTTGCAGCCGCCGCCATAGTAACTACTGACTTCCGTGTCCAAATAGTTTTTTACTTCCGCACTTACTCCATCTCCAAGGCCATAATCCGGCACGTGCTTGGTACTTCCCAAGCCAAGCCTCGTTTTCATTCCAATTTTACCATGACAACCGAGTTCAGTGAATCGGAGCTGACCTGCTTCTGAATGAGGAAGTAGTATCGCGGAATCACGGGGCTGAAGCCGAGCAAAGGAAATGACCTAATCCTGGCATGTAAAATAGGATTTTTTAATACAGCTTACCTGTAAAATTATTTTCTTGGGAATACATCACGGGAGACAGAGCCTTAATTACTTAATGGGTTATGTAGTCACCTCAGGTGATTGGACACTGGCAAACCCAATAAAAATTTAGTTCCTCCCCTATATAACCCCTCCCAAATGGAGAGTACCTCAGTTTTGTAGCAAAGCAATAAGTGCTCCACGCTAACTCCGAAGAGGGGTGGGAGCTCTGTGTCCCGTGATGTATTCCCAAGAAAAGGATTTTACAGGTAAACTGTATTAAAAAATCCAATTTTCTTGATCATACATCACGGGACACAGAGGCTTAAGCACTTAATGGGATGTCCCATAGCATTGCTAAAATTTGAGAGGAGGGAGACACAGATCAGAATAAGACCGCAATTGAGCCAGAGGATCTATACTGCTGCCTGCAGCACACTACACCCGAAGGTGGCATCCTCGTAACCTCTCACATCTACCTGGTAAAATTTTGTAAATGTATGGACCGAAGACCAAGTAGCAGCCTTACAGATCTGAGCCATGGAGGCCTGGTGATGCACTGCCCATGAAGCACCAACTGCTCTAGTCGAGTGCGCTTTAACCTGAAAAGGAAGGATCTTCTTTTCTAAACCATAGGCCTGAATAATGACTTGTCGAATCCACCTTGCAATAGTGGATTTTGACACTGCCTGGCCCTTCTTTGGACCTTGTGGCAGAATGAATAGACAATCATCAGTCTTCCTTATCTGAGCCCTAGCTTGCAGATAAACCTTTACCACTCTTACAACATCTAGAGAGGATAGACTCTCTTCCTCCGCAGACTGTGGATCTTGAAAGAAAGACAGTAGGACTATATCTTGGTTCAGATGAAAACCTGAAACCACCTTAGGTAAGAAATTTGGGTGAGGCCACAGCACCACCCTGTCTTCATGAATAATCATATACGGTTCTTTACACAAAAGAGTCGCCAATTCCGATACCCTCCTAGCCGAGGATATGGCTACAAGAAAAAACAGTTTCTGTGTCAACAGACTTAGAGAAACCTGGTGTAAAGGTTCAAAAGGTAGCTTCTGTAAAACAGACAACACCAAATTCAAATCCCATGGGCAAAAGGGAGACTTAATCGGCGGATTCAACCACAGTGCATCCTAAACAAAGGCCCTGACTAGGGAATGAGAGGCAAACGGTTTTTGAAAAAATACAGACCATGTCGAGATTTGGCCCTTGATTGTGCTTAAGCCCAACTTCATATTTAAGCCCAACTGAAGAAAGGCAAGAATCCTATTAATGGCAAACTTCCTAGGATGCCACTTTCTGGTTCACACCAGGAAACATACGCTTCCAGATTCTGTAATAGATGAGCCTGGAGGCCGGCTTCCTAGCATTAACCAGGGTGGATAGGACTGGTCCTGAGAGCCCATGTTTCCTCAGAATGTGGGTCTCAACAGCCAAACCATCAAATTTAGACTTTGTAAGGCAGGATGGAATATTGGACCCTGCGATAGTAGGTCTGGGCGCAATGGAAGAACCCAAGGTTTTCCTACTGTCATCCTTACAACTTCTGCATACCAGGGTCTCCTGGGCCAAGTCGGGGCGACCAAAATCACTGACTTTCCTTCCTTCTTGACTCTCTGAAGGAATCGTGGGAGGAGCGGTACGGGAGGGAATGCATAAATCAGGGAATGTTGATCCCATGAGATTGTCAGGGCATCTGAGCCTTGAGCATAGGGATCTCTTATTCTTGACGCAAAGTTATCCAGTTTTGCATTGAACCTGGAAGCCAACAGGTCCACATCTGGGGTTCCCCATTTCTGATATATGATTTGAAACATGTCGGGGTGTAGAGACCATTCTCCTGGACTCAGTTGCTGGCGGCTTAAAAAATCCGCCTGCCAATTTTCAACCCCTGGAATGAAGACCGCAGACAGGCGAGGAATATGCCTTTCTGCCCAGGCCAGGATGTGATTCACCTCTTTTTGGGCATTCATGACACTACTTGTATATCAAGACATCGCTTGTATCAATGCTGTATCCTGGCCTAGGCCAACAAGGCCTAGGCCTAGGGCAGCACTTTGCAGGGGGGCAGCACGGAAAGAGTCCCCATCGGCTTGCGCTACACTATTAGTATAGCACCAGTCTGATGGGCCGAACTGGGCTGAGAGGCAAATTAGTCTAGCGCCCCCATAAAGTGTACCATTGGCATGGTTATATCTTCTTAGTCCTGTCCATAAAATTATCAGAAATTTGTGCTTAAAATAGAACTATATGCAAAACTTTTTTTTTTTCATTTTGTATAGAGTAAGGGAGGGTTATAGCCCCTATCAGCTTTTACCATCTCTGTCCCATTGCAGAGATTTCCCTTCACTACCTGCCCCATAGCCAAACCGGAAGTGAGAGAAAATCTATGCAAATTAAGGGAATCCATTGCCCCCCCCCCCCCAGGCCCTCAGAACAGAAATTTCAGGCCGGGTCTTAAACAGAAAGGGGTGTGGTCTTGACAGGAAGGGGTGGCCCATATTTAAATTAGGGGGTGCACGAGTTAGTTTAGTCAGGCCTAGGGCAGCACAAAACCTAAACACACTATTGGCTTGTATATCAAGTCAAAATGTATTTGAAAATGTTGCTTGTCTTGCAAAACGCTCTCAAACAGGGGCGGACTGACCATTCGGGCACTCGGGCACCACCCGAGGGCCTAATGTCAGGGTTTCCAGCCTCTGTAAAACCAGGGACAGTATGTAAAAATCTTTTTTTTTTAATCCCAAGATTATAACTGCCCCGCCTCTCCAGTAGCTTTTCAGTGTGTATATGTGTATTCTGTGTGTATGTATATTGTGTGTGTATATTGTGTGTCTGTGTGTATATACTGTGTATGTATACTGTATGTGAAAAAAATATAAATCGCGCTACCTCTAAACCATGTGAAACAAATATTTGAATCACAAAACACACAAAAGTATGTGATATATATAGATATAAATCATAAACTATGTGGTGTATGATGGTATGTATAAATCACTAATATACCAAAAAACAAGAGAGGTTTATATCCACTAGAGGGCACTATATAGCACTCTCAAGTCCCTCAATAACAGTGAAACAGTGATAAATGAACATCAATTTTTTTTTTTAGATCATATCATTACATCAATAAATATTAACCAAAAATAAAAATATATATAGACATATAAATAAAACAAATATTGTAGCAATAAAGTCCATAAATGTTTAACACATGAAATGGCAAAAGCCTGTGCTCTGTGTCAAATTCCAAAATCTGTTGAAAACGTGTCCAAAGAAAAGTGATGTATCCTCCACCAAACTATAGATTGCCTCCTTACCAAATCACCATGATCCCTTATGACAGTGGATCATGAACAGCATATAATAGGTAGTCGCTCCCAGTCTTGCAGTTCAGACAGATACGATCCTTAACATTGGGTCTCATCCACAAGTGATTCAACTTCATCAACATCAATGCCCACCATGTAAAAAACAATAACGGCTCCACATAGCGCATTAAATGAGTAAAAAAAGATTTATTAAAAGTTATGTTGCACTTACAAACATGCAGTAAAAAAATGCCTCGAATCTGATGTGCCGGCCGGTACACAAATTCCCAGACACCCGTCCGCTGGGGGAACGTTTGGAGCTCTTGGGTGACGACAGCGCGCCGCTCCGTCCAATATACTGTATGTGTGTGTGTGTATACTGTGTGGCCCCATAATCATATGCCTGGGCTCCCCATAATCTCCTATTGCCTGGGGGCCCCATAATCTCCTATTTCCCGGGGGCCCCATAATCTACTATTGCCCGGGGGCCCCATGAGTTGTTAGTCCATCCCTGCTCTCAAACCAAGTTACTCACAATCCAAGGCAGGAATGTCCAAAGTCTGGCCCGCGTGCCAATCGCTGCCCGCGTTCTGGTTTTGATCGGCCCACCTGGTTATTTGGACATATATATCTTTACATATATATCTTTTGTGGCCCCCGGCAATCTCCCAGCGCCAGGGCCACAAAAGATGTATATGCTGGCTGCCTTGGAGGGGACAGAGAGAAGGCGGGACACACAGGAGAATTTCCTGTTTACAAGCGGCCTCTGTTATAGGAAGTCCCGTTGCCATTGGACGACTGTTCTGTCCATCAAAAGAGGCAGGACTTTCTATGAAAGAGGCCGCCATGTAAACAGGAGATTCTCCTGTAGGTAATCTTTGGCGCTTGTGAGTGCATTCCTGGTAATGGTGGGTGCTGCCTTCCTGGCAATGGTGGGTGCATTCCTGATTTGATTTGATTTGTTTTTATTATTTGTTAAGCGCCAAATACAGTTCAAGAACTGAGCCTAAGCGCTAGACAGACCAAATACATATACTGATAATCAAAAAAAAAATAATCATAGCAGATATCACATACAGAATGGATTAGTAATAAATAACAACTGAAATAACATAAGGAGGATCATCTAAACAGAGGGAAAAAATTAAATAAAAAAAAGAAAAGTTGAAGAAGCAGAATACCAGTCCACATTTAAATAGGCAGCAACAAGTCAGCCTATGGTGAGTGCATTCAGCAATGGTGAGTGCATTCCTGGCAATGGTGGGTGCATTCCTGGCAATGGTTGGTGCATTCCTGGCAATGGTGGGAGCATTCCTGGAAATGGTGAGTGCATTTCTGGCAACTGTAGGTGCATTTCTGGCAATGGTGAGTGCATTCCTGGCAATGGTGGGTGCATTCCTGGCAATGGTGGGTGCTGCATTCCTGGCAATGGTGGGTGATGCATTCCTGGCAATGGTGGGTGATGCATTCATGGCAATGGTGGGTCTACAGATGAGCACTTGTGAGGCTGCAGATGAGCACTGACCCTTATTTTGCTTCACAGTTCTTTATTTAAAATGTTTTTTTTCCCCCCTGAACCTTCGCTCTTAAAATGGTCGGCCCTCACGCATGTTCAATTCATCAAATCTGGCCCTCTTTGAAAAAAGTTTGGACACCCCTGATCCAAGGTTCATACGTAAACTTCTGCTTTAAAATATTGTATTTGAACATTGTCTTTATTCTCCAATCTGGCACGTGGAAAGTCTGACTTATTCTCTGCCAGACATATAATATCAATATGCGAAAGCAAGAGTCACGCAGGTCTTCATGCCCTGGCCTCTTAAATTCACACCGCTCCTCTGCCAAGACTGCAAGTTGTTGAAACGACCTATAACCAGAGACTGTTCAAGTTACATATTGTTGATATAACAAATCTGCCATGTCTAAATAGTTTACTTGTTAATATTTGTTCATATAACCTTTTCTCCTAGCTAACTACTTGTTTATTGTATTCAGAACCAGAGTTTCAGGCCTCTGCACAACTCATGGAACTTGGAAACAGAAAGTGACAACCTTGGTGTTGAGTGAGCGGCTGCAGTAAGCGTGAACAGCCCAGAGACGCAATGTCCTGTCCTTGCCCAAAACAGCTGCATACACCGTTCTTACATCAACGCCGTGAAGTTTGGAGATATTTAGGATAAATTTACCAAAGAACATAGCGTGACAATAATTTTAACTTGTGCCGTTTAATATTATCATTGCCCATGACGTAAAAGATAAGTGAGAGTCATGATGAGGATTATATTGCATTTGTAACATAATTTAACCACTTGACCTCCAAAAAGTTTTAACCCCTTCATGACCAGGTATTTTTTTTTTGCTATTCCGCACTGTGCTACTTTAACTGACAATTGCTCGGTCATGCAACATTGTATGCAAATCAAATTTATAAACATACAGAAGTCCAGGCGCATGACCAACTGCCCAAGTGGATGAGAACTGCTGGGATAGGGTCACTGCAATCCCAAGCTCATAGACCAATGAGACATAAAACAAATCTGTGCCATAGCAAATTAACCACCCAAAGCGGAGTTCCACCCAAAAATGGGACTTCCGCTTTTTGGCATTCCCCCTCCGATGTCACATTTGGCACCTTTCAGGGGGGAGCGATATGTGTGTAATCCAGGTATTTTCTCCCACTTACGGGCATACGATGACCTACGGTGACCTATGCCATGTCTGGCACCTACTCCCTCCCCACTGATGTCTTCTGGGAGACACACAGGTCCCAGAAGACAGCAGGGACCAGTGGGATTGTGCAGTAGGGAACCAGGAAGTGAAGCCGCAAAGCTTCACGTCCTGATTCCCTTACCGAAGATGGCGGCACATCCACCCGAGAGCCGAGGGACAGATTGGCTTCGGTGCCGACATCGTGAGCGCCCAGGACAGGTAAGTGTCCATATATTAAAAGCCAGCAGCTGCAGTATTTGTAGCTGTTAACTTTTAATTTTTCATCAGAACTCCGCTTTAACTACTTGCCGACCAGCTGCCGAAGTTATACGGCGGCAGGTCGGCTCCCCTGCGCGAGAGCCCGTAGCTATACGTGGCTCCCTGAAGCGGCCACTAGGGGCTCGCCCCTTATCCCGACGCGAGTGCCCGGTGGGTGCGATCACCGCTGGGCACCCGAGATCGATCGTTACAGAGCGAGAACCGGGAGCTGTGTGTGTAAACACACAGCTCCCGGTCCTGGCAGGGGGAGAAATGACTGATCGTCTGTTCATACAATGTATGAACAGCGATCTGTCATTTCCCCTAGTCAGTCCCACCCCCCCCTTCAGTTAGAACACACCCAGGGAACATACTTAATCCCTTCCTCGCCCTCTTCCCTGCCAGTGACATTTTTACAGTAATCAATGCATTTTTATAGCACGGATCGCTATAAAAATGCCAATGCTCCCAAAAATGTGTCAAAAGTGTCTGAAGTGCCTGCCATAAGGTTGCAGTACCGATAAAAATCGCTGATCGCCGCCATTACTAGTAAAACAAAAAAAATATTAATAAAAAATGCCATAAAACTATCCCCTATTTTGTAGACGCTATAACTTTTGCGTAAACCAATCAATAAATGCTGTAGAAGAATACGTATTTGCCTAAACTGAGGAAAAAAATAGTTTTTTTATTTATTTTGGGGGATATTTATTACAGCAAAAAGTAAAAAATATTCTTTTTTTTTTTCAAAATTGTCGCTCTATTTTTGCTTATAGCGCAAAAAAAAAAAATCGCAGAGGTGATCAAATACCACCAAAAAAAAAGGACGCCAGTTTTGTCGCACGATCGCGCAATTGTCAGTTAAAGCGAGGCAGTGCCGAATCGCAAAAAGTGGCCCGGTCATTGACCAGCAAAATGGTCCGGGGCTGAAGTTGTTAAATTACTCAGACAATCTTTTTTTATTGTATTCATCAGGCCAGTTGTGTGTAACAGAGACGATATACAGGAACACGCGTGTATTTTTGTTTTTACAGGTGTAGCCTTTTTTTTTTCCTATTCCCGTAAAAAAAAAAAAAAGAAGAAAAATGAAAGCACTGCGAAAGACAAATCCATTTCCTGTGACAGAAATACTAATGAAATGCCTCCATTCTCTTTGTCGACAACCCACAAGATTCCATTCGCTATTACTAAAGGGAAAGAGTTTTTTTTTTTTTTTTATCAGCCCGCTTGAAAAAAAAAGAATGGTGCCTTTGGGGAAATGCACAAAAATTGTGCAACCAAATTGAAGCCTGTCCAATTTATCTCCAGCTCCTGTGTCTTTCCAGGCAACAAAAGGACATGACTGTTTGGCCCAGCCCCTGTGTGCAGCTGTAATCCAGAAAGGGTAGGGATTGGTACTTTCAAGTGTCAGATCTTTTGTGCCCGGCTACTAGTTTATGGGGCTGATGTCAAGCGCCGTACTCAATGAAGCCATTGTTAGAGGTATATAGGCCATTACAGTGGGAAAACTGCCCACTCTTGTCCTGAACCCATCCATCTTCTGCTGTAGGCTCTTAGTGTTTTCTCTTCTTTCTTTCTTTTTTTTTTTCTCTTTCCCTCTAATTTTCTACTTTCTCGTCCTAGTGGATATAAGGATCCCCTTAGGTTAATGTACTGGAAAATTGCTATGCATGTTTATGAGGGTCTTCTTTCTAACTGAAAGAGAAATGAATGAAAGGGCATAAGGAGAGCATGCACTTTTCCCACTGAACGGTTGGGTTCAGGCCACAGCTTGTTGGTTCTGACCCTGATTAAGGCATCGTCGGTGACCTGCTAGGAAGCTCATTGTCGGTTTTGGCAGGATGCACTTCCGAATTAAATTTTTTTTTTATTATTATTTATTTATATAATCACCGAAGTGCTTGGGACGACACCATGTACTACCCAGGCCCCACCTTCGAACAAACCCATTAGGCCGTATAGCATTAACCTTTGAGCTTGAAGGTTGTGGAGGAGGTTATTAGCTGCACTGATGAAGGCGGGATGCCATACATGCTTTTGATACAATTAAATTAAGAGTACATCAATGAGGACCTTTCTGTCACTGACATGTAACCCTATGCTTCACATGTGTAACATGGTTTGTTATTTTTATCTTGCAACAAACTAAAAATAACCCACTCCCAAAAAAAAAATAAAAAAAAAAATCAGCGAAGAAGATACTCCACTGACAGGATAAATATAATTTAACTTCCAAGGACTTCACAATCAGGTTAACCTTTTCCACGCTGGCAAAGTCAGGTATTAAAAAAAAATAACCTCCCCCAAAAAAATAATACAAAAAAAATTCCACAAAGACAGGATAAAAATAACCCACCCCCCCAAAAAAATTAAAAAAATTCAGCAAAGAAGATACTCCACTGACAGGACAAATATAATTACATTTCCAAAGACTTCATGAGCGTGTTAACCTTTTCCACGCTGGCAAAGGTAGGCATTAAAAAAAAAAAACCTCCCCAAAAAAAAAAATAATAAAAAAAAAAATTACAAGACGAAGATACTCCACTGATAAATATAATTTAACTTCCAAAGACTTCACAATCAGGTTAACCTTTTCCACGCTGGCAAAGTCAGGTATTAAAAAAATAACCTCCCCCAAAAAAATAATACAAAAAAAATTCCACAAAGAAGATACTCCACTGACAGGATACAAATAACCCACCCCGCCAAAAAAAATTTAAAAATTCAGCGAAGAAGATACTCCACTGACAGGACAAATATAATTTAATTTCCAAAGACTTCGTGAGCGTGTTAACCTTTTCCACACTGGCAAAGGTAGGCATTAAAAAAAAAAACTCCCTCCAACAAAAATAAATTATAAAAAGAAAAATTACAAGAAGAAGATACTCCACTGATAGGATAAATATAATTTAACTTCCAAAGACTTCACGATCAGGTTAACCTTTTCCACGCTGGCAAAGTCAGGTATTAAAAAAAAAAAACTCCCTCCAACAAAAAAAATTATAAAAAGAAAAATTACAAGAAGAAGATACTCCACTGATAGGATAAATATAATTTAACTTCCAAAGACTTCACGATCAGGTTAACCTTTTCCACGCTGGCAAAGTCAGGTATTAAAAAAAAAATAACCTCCCCAAAAAAAAATTATACAAAAAAAATTCCACAAAGAAGATACTCCACTGACAGCATAAAAATAACCCACCCCCCCCCCAAAAAAATTAAAAAAATTCAGTGAAGAAGATACTCCACTGATACGATAAATATAATTTAACTTCCAAAGACTTCACGATCAGGTTAACCTTTTCCACGCTGGCAAAGTCAGGTATTAAAAAAAAATAACCTCCCCAAAAAAAAAATACAAAAAAAAAATTCCACAAAGAAGATACTCCACTGACAGGATAAAAATAACCCACCCCCAAAAAAAATTAAAAAAATTCAGCGAAGAAGATACTCCACTGACAGGATAAATATAATTTAATTTCCAAAGACTTTGTGAGCGTGTTAACCTTTTCCATGCTGGCAAAGGTAGGCATTAAAAAAAAAAAAAAACCTCCCCAAAAAAAATAATAATAATAAAAAAAATTACAAGAAGAAGATACTCCACTGACAGGATAAATATAATTTAACTTCCAAGGACTTCACGATCAGGTTAACCTTTTCCACACTGGCAAAGTCAGGTATTAAAAAAATAACCTCCCCCAAAAAAATAATACAAAAAAATTCCACAAAGAAGATACTCCACTGACAGGATAAAAATAACCCACCCCCCCAAAAAAATTAAAAAAATTCAGTGAAGAAGATACTCCACTGACAGGACAAATATAATTTAATTTACAAAGACTTCATGAGCGTGTTAACCTTTTCCACGCTGGCAAAGGTAGGCATTAAAAAAAAAAAACTCCCTCCAACAAAAAAAAAATAATAAAAAAAAAAATATTAGAAGAAGATACTCCACTGATAGGATAAATATAATTTAACTTCCAAAGACTTCACAATAAGGTTAACCTTTTCCATGCTGGCAAAGTCAGGTATTAAAAAAAAATAACCTCCCCCAAAAAAATAATACAAAAAAAAATCCACAAAGAAGATACTCCACTGACAGGATAAAAATAACCCACCCCCAAAAACAAATTTAAAAAATTCAGCGAAGAAGATACTCCACTGACAGGATAAATATAATTTAATTTCCAAAGACTTTGTGAGCGTGTTAACCTTTTCCACGCTGGCAAAGGTAGGCATTAAAAAAAAAAACTCCCTCCAACAAAAAAAAAAATAATACAAAAAAAATTCCACAAAGAAGATACTCCACTGACAGGATAAATATCATTTCATTTCCAAAGACTTCATGAGCATGTTAGGCCCCGTACACACGAGAGGATCCGTGTGTACGGGGCTATCCGCTGGAATTGATCCGCGGACCGGCTCCAGCGGATAGATCCCCTGGTGTGTACACTCCAGCGGATCTGTTTCCGCTGATTTTTATCCCCTGGGATGGATTTCAAGCGGATAAAAATTTGAAGACATGCTTTCAAATCTATCCGCTTGAATCCATCCCAACGGATTGATCCGCTGGTCTGTACAGACTAACCGGATCAATCCGTCCGAAGGGATCCCCCGCATGCATCGTTATGATTCGACGCATGCGTGGAATTCATTATATGACCGCGTCGCGCACGTCGCCGCGTCATCATCGCGGCGATGGCGCGACACGTCATCGCGATGGGATTTCGGCGCGGATTTCGATCCTATGGTGAGTACACTCCATCGGATCCAAATCCGCGGAAATCCTCGAGAGGATTTATCCGCGGAAACGGTCCGTTGGACCGTATCCGCGGATAAATCCTCTTGTGTGTACTAGGCCTTAACCTTTTTCCACGCTGGCAAAATCAGGCATTAAAAAAAAAAGACCTCCCAAAAAAAAAAAAAAAATTCCATGAAGAAGATACTCCACCGCCAAATAAATATAATTTATGTTTTAAAGACTTCGGGGCAGATCCACAGAGAGAGTATGCCGGCGTATATCTACTGATACGCTGACGTACTTTCAAATTTCCCGCATCGTATCTTTGTTTTGAATGCTCAAAACAAGATACGACGGCATCTGGGTTGCAATTTTTCGGCGTCCGCTGGGTGGCGTTCACGTCGTTTTCCGCGTTGAGTATGCAAATTAGCTATTTCCGACGATCCACGAACGTACGAGCTGTTTCGTGGCGTATAGTTAAACCTGCTATGTTAAGTATGGCCGTCGTTCCCGCGTTTATTATTATTTATTTTTTTTCGTTTGCGTAAGTCGTCCGTGAATCGCGGGATGGACCTAATTTACGTCCAAGTCTAAACAATGACGTCCTTGCGACGTCATTTCGCGCAATGCACGGCGGGAAATTTAGGGACGACGCATGCGCAGTTTGTTTGGCGCGGGGACGCGCTTCATTTAAATTAAACACGCCCCCCTACTCGCCGATTTGAATTAGGCGACGTTACGCTGCGAGAGATACACTACGCCGCCGTAACTTACGGCGCAAATTCTTTGTGGATTCAAAGCTGCCAAAAGTAAGTTACAGCGGCGTAGCGTATCTCACATACGCTGCGCCCATCTAATTGTATGTGGATCTGCCCCTTCATGAGCGTGTTAACCTGGCAAAGTCAGGCATTAAACAAAAAAATCTCTCCAAAAAACAAAACAAAAAAAAACAAAGAAGAAGATACTCCACCGACAGGATACATATAATTTAACTTCCAAAGACATTGATGAGCATGTTAACCTTTTCCACGCTGGCAAAGTCAGGCATTAAAAAAAAAATAACTTCTCCAAAAATTGAAAAATTTAAAAAAAATTCCACGAAGAAGATACTCCACTGCCAGGATAAATATAATTTATAGACTTCATGAGCATGTTAACCTTTTCCACGCTGGCAAAGTCAGGCATTAAAAAAAGATAACCTCCCCAAAAATGATAATAAAAAAAAAAAATGTCCACGAAGAAGATACTCCACCGACAGGATAAATATAATTTAATTTCCAAAGACATTGATGAGCATGTTAAGCATTAAAAAAAAAATAACCCCCCCAAAAATAGAAAAATTAAAAAAAAAATCCACAAAGAAGATACTCCACCGCCAGAATAAATATAATTTATAGACTTCATGAGCATGTTAACCTTTTCCACGCTGGCAAAGTCCAGCATTAAAAAAAAAAATAACCTCCCCAAAAAAAAACAAAAAAAACAAAGAAGGATAAATAAAACAGACAGGATAGATATAATTTAATTTCCAAAGACTTCATGAGCATGTTAACCTTTCCCACGCTGGCAAAGTCAGGCATTAAAAAAAAAAATAACCTCCCCAAAAAAAAACAAAAAAAACAAAGAAGGATAAATAAAACAGACAGGATAGATATAATTTAATTTCCAAAGACTTCATGAGCATGTTAACCTTTTCCACGCTGGCAAAGTCAGGCATTAAAAAATAAAATAAAATAAAAATTAGAGTTTCAACACAAGTCACTTACACTATAATAAAATCTTTTATCTGCATAAACTACTTGTACACCAATTTTATAAAAGTTATGGCGTCATATAAAAATGATCAAGGAAAAAATGTTCGTATCATAAAAGCATATAAAAATGACAAATTGAATGTAATTAAAAGTATATCGGTGCTATTCTTTTCTTGGCATCATAAAAGAAAGGGGAAAAAAATACAATAAAAGAAAACAAAAAAGTTTTCAACTGTTTTACCTATATTATGGCAGCATTAAAATGTATAGGATGTGTTTAATGTGTTTTTTTTTATAGTGACATAACGGGCTTCATGAGCTATCAAATTGCATGAAATAAGAACTAATTTAACCTATTAACCACTTGAGACCCGCGCTATTGACAAAAGACATCAACAGCGCGGCTCTCAGGTGCCAACTGGACGTCTTTGGACGTCATTTGAAGTGCATTACCCGCGCGCGCCTCTGGGGGGCGCGCAGCGGGTAAACACTGTCCCGGCGCATCGCTGGGAAGCCGATGCGTGTACCTGACGGCCGCGATGTCCGCCGGGTACACGCGATCTGTAAACACAGAGCTCCACGTGCTGTCAGAGGAGAGGAGACCGATCTGTGTCCCTTGTACATAGGGACACAGCATTGGTCACCTCCCCCAGTCACCCCCCTCCCCCCACACAGTTAGAACACACCCAGGATACACATTTAACCCCTTCCTCACCCCCTAGTGTTAACCCCTTCCCTGCCAGTCACATGTATACAGTAATTAGTGCATTTTATAGCACTGATCGCTGTATAAATGTGAATGGTCCCAAATTTGTGTCAAAAGTGTCCGATATGTCCGTCGCAATATTGCAGTCCCAATAAAAATCGCAGATCGCCGCCATTACTAGTAAAAAAATAAAAATAAAAAAAAAATCATAATTCTGTCCCCTATTTTGTAGGCTCTATAACTTTTGCGCAAACCAGTCGCTTATTGCGATTTTTTTTTTTTTTTACAAAAATACGTAGAAAAATACGTATCGGCCTTAACTAAAAAAAAAATATTTTTTTTTTAAAAAAAATTGGGATATTTATTATAGCAACACGTAAAAAAAATATATATATTTTTTAAATTGTTGCTCTTTTTTTGTTTATAGCGCAAAAAATAAAAACCGCAGAGGTGATCAAATACCACCAAAAGAAAGCTCTATTCGTGGGGAAAAAAGGACGTCAATTTTGTTTGGGAGCCACGTTGCACGACCGCGCAAATGTCAGTTAAAGCGACGCAGTGCCGGAAGATGAAATTTCGCCTGGGCACGAAGGGGGTTTATGTGCCCAGTAAGCAAGTGGTTAAAGCAAAAAAAATCTAATTCAAACTATTATTTTTAAAAAATGACAGGAGGAGTGAAACATTCTAATTGGTTGGTAGGGGCAGCAGTAATATGATGTATTAAGAAGTTTAAATTGTAGATATTTTTAATAATAATGGTCACTTTTTTTTCAGTTTCTTGACAGACTTAAAGCGGAGTTCCAACTACAATCTCATTTTTTTTTTTAGAACCTTTCACAAGCATTTACAATGTTATTATAACACTCACATCTCCTATTGAAATTGTCCCCCGATGTCCGGTTTCATCTTTAAAAAAAAACTTTGATGACTGTGCTCTGGCCGTTGTCATTTTGCTTGTGGGCATGTGAAGCCCACGTTTGGAGAAGAAAGGGCACAGAATTTAATGAAAAGAACCTCTGTCCAACTGTTAAGCATGGGGGTGGATCAATCATGCTTTGGGGTTGTATTGCAGCCAGTGGCACTCAGGGAACATTTCACGAGTAGAAGGAAAAATGGATTCAATAAAATTTCAGCAAATTTTGGATGGTAACTTGATGCCATCTGTGAAAAATCTGAAGTTAAAGAGAGGATGACTTCTACAAATGGATAATGATCCTAAACACACCTCAAAATCCACGGGGGATTACATCAAGAGGCGTAAACTGAAGGTTTTTCCATGGCCTTCACAATCTCCTGACCTCAACATAATTGAAAATCTATGGATAGACCTTAAAAGAGCAGTGCGTGAGGGAGCTGTGGTGGCTCAACGCGATTGGCACTGCGCTGACAAGCCATTCACCTCTGCAGCTAGGGGTTCGGATCCCGGTCTCGGCTTCATGTAAATTGAGTTTGGTGGTCTCAGCCCGGCTCCCGGTGGGTGTGCTATGCAAGGTAAGCCTGTGCTTAGTACGCCCACCCCCCTCCCACAAAAAAACCACCACACCTACACAGGCACTCTAAATTGGGTTAACACACTCACATTGACCACGCGGTCTCTAAAAGAGAGGCGAAGGACTAATGGGGCTGGTTGAGCGGGCTAATCCTCTCACTCCCTTATAGGGAGTCCCTCTGCCCCGTTGGGCTTCAAAGCGGAGCAGGTAGGGCGGGCTGTGTGGGAGGACCCCCTCACACACCTGCCATTGCCACCCGGGGCATGGAGAAAGGTGGCAGATTGCCTCTGGGGGAGGCCTGCCTACTCCCAACTCCTGCAGTCCGGCTCCTCTCTCGAGTACACGCACAAAAATACACTTAAAAAAAAAAAAAAAAAGAGCAGTGCGTGACAGACAGCCCAGAAATATCAAAGAACTGGAAGACTTTTGTAGGAAGAATGGGCAAAGATACCTCAAACAAGAATTGAAAGACTCTTGGCTGGCTACAAAAAGCGTTTACAAGCTGTGATACTTGCCAAAGGGGGCAGTACAAGATATTTACTCTACAGGGTGCCCAAACTTTTGCAGACGCCATTTTTTTGTTTTCTGTCATTATGAAAGTGTAAATGATGGAAATAAAAACTTTTTTTGACATGTTATAAGAATGTCTAATCTGTAATTTGATGCCTTTTGGAGATTTTTCCATCTTTCCTTGGCTTCATTATGCACATTAATACAAATTTTTATCTGGGGTGCCCAAACTTTCGATCCCCACTGTAAAAATGTCACTGGCAGAGAAGGGGTTAACACTAGGGGGCATTCGAGGGGTTAACTGTGTTCCCTAATGTGTGTTCTAACTGAAGGGGGAGGGGACTTACTAGGGGAAATGACAGATCGATGTTCATACATTGTATGAACAGAGATCAGTCATTTCTCCCCCTGAAAGAGCTGGGAGCTGTGTGTGGGGTGGGTGCCCGGCAGTATTTGAGCCAACCTGGGCACTCGCATTGGCTTTGTGGGCAAGCAGCGGGCGCACATGCGTGCCTCCAGGGGTGCGCGCACACCCCTAGTAGCCGCAGGGCGAAGCGACGTAACATAACGTCGTTACGGCCAGCCGAGCCATGTTGCCACAGTAAAACTGCAAAGGCTGGTCGGCAGGTGGTTAAAGTGATACTAAACACACACTGTTTAATTTACATTGTCTCTTCTATTTCTAATATTGGATGGTGGCACTATTTAATATTTTAATAATAAAAAAACCTTTTTCCTAATCGATATACAGCTGTCACATGACCCAGCTCTCTGCCAGCCAGTTTGCAGGAAAACAGTGGCAGGGGGAGCTTATAGTGCTCTTCTTCTGCGGGCAGCGTGCAGCATGCTCTGTGATCACTGAGTCTATGAGACTCGCCTGATCACAGATCGGAGTAAGGGCCTGATCTCGGCCCCTTACTACATGATCAGACAATGACAGAAGATCGGTAATCGGTATTTATTTTCCCTCACGCTGTCAGAAGGACATCGGTCCCTCATACAGAGAGCCGCAGCTGCCTCTTCTGTGCCCACCAGTGCCACCTGCCAGTGCCACCTATCAATACCCACTAGTGCCACCTACCAGTGCCCACCAGTGCTGCCCATCAGTGCCTCATTATATCAGTACCACCGATCAGTGCTGCCTATCAGTGTCACCTATCAGTGCCCCTCATTGTCACCTATCAGTGCCCTTTATTGCTGCCCATCTGTGCCAACCATCAGTGCCAACCATCAGTGCCAACCACCATTGCCCTTCAGTGCCACATATCAGTGCCCTTCAGTGCCGCCCATCAGTGCCCTTCAGTAGTGCCCATCAGTGCAACCTATCAGTGCCCTGCAAAACCATCTATCAGTGCCCTTCAGTGCCACTCATCAGTGCCACCTGTTGGTGCCCATCAGTGCCACCCATCAGTACCATCTTATCAGTGCCCATCAGTACCACCTTATCAGTGCCCATCAGTGCAGCCTATCAGTGCCCATCAGTGCAGCCTCATCAGCGCACATCAGTGAAGGAGAAAAATTTGCTGTTTTCAAAATTTTATAGCAAACTATGAAACAGCTTTTTTTTTGGGGGGGGGGGCCCAGGAAGATGTCACGTATGACGAAACATGTAGGGCGGTGCCACGACGTGCCGACGGCATTATGCTATTACGCCCCACATGACCCCGGTACACGGGCGTTCGTTTTATGTATTTTAAGCTTGCCGGCTAATTTTACTGATTATACAACTCTATCGGAGTTCCCTATCTTCTTACACTCACGGCCTGTTGATCTAAGAGTGACATTTCCAGATTGGAGTTCCGGCTTTCCTTCCTTGCTGATTGCCACAGAGATTGGAGCGCAGTGCGGAGATTCTGGTGGTGGAGGAGATCTATCTGTCCCTGAAGGGGGCTATATCTGCTCGTGTGTATGACCTTGCTATTAAGGGGGTCCACTGTATCTGGTAAGGGAACCCACTCACAGTGAATGATTCTCAATCGGGAACTCTCACACATCTCCTTTTTTCCCCCTGGATTTTGTCTTCTCATCTGACTTTTTTCTCCCATCAGTGCTCTCTTTCTCAGTTTTACATGGACTCAAAGGGGCAGATCCACAGAGCGAGTACGCCAGCGTATCTACTGATACGCCGGCGTACGTTCAAATTTCCCGTGTCGTATCGTTGTTTTGAATCCTCAAAACAAGATACGACGGCTTCTGTGTTAGATCCGACAGGTTTACGTCTTCGTACGCCTTCGGATCGCGTCGGGTATGCAAATTAGCTATTTCCGACGATTCACGAATGTACGAGCGGCCGGCGCATTCCTTTACATCGTCTCTAGTCGGCTTTTTTTACGGCGTATAGTTAAAGCTGGTATTTCGTTGCGTATAGTTAGACTTGCCATGTTAAGTATGGCCGTCGTTCCCGCGTTTAATTTGAATTTTTTTTTTGCGTAAGTCGTCCGTGAATCGGGATGGATGTATTTCACGTCTATGTGAAAAAAAATTACGTCCTTGCAATGTCATTTAGCGCAAAGCACGGCGGGAAATTTAGGGACGGCGCATGCGCAGTTCATTCGGCGCAGGGACGCACTTTATTTAAATGAAACACGCCCCCTAATCGCAGATTTGAATTCTGCGCCGTTACGCTGCTTGAGATACACTACGCCGCCGTAACTTACGGCGCAAAATCTTCCTGGATTCGAAATAAAGCCAGGTAAGGTACGGCGGCGTAGCGTTCCTCATATACGATGCGCCGGGGCAGATCTTTGTGGATCTGCCCCAAAGTATTTTGTTTGTGTTTTTTTCTCACTCAGTTTTTCAATTATCTTGATGTCACAAGTTTATTACAAGCGCAGCTTATATATTTTTATTCTTTTGGTTAAAATATGAACCCAATGAGAATATATATATAAAAATAAATCAAATATATCCAAAACTAAATAAATTATTTAAATATGAGTAAAGCACTGAGTAAAATGTTAATGCTATATAAATTCTGAATAATAATAATAATAATAATAATAATAATAATAATAATAATAATAATAATAATAATAATTTAGTAGAATTTGTACAATTATTATTATTATTATTATTATTATTATTATTATTATTATTATTTGGTAG